>NC_135183.1:19105839-19393339 GCF_041146795.1 Maylandia zebra
TCATGTCAGTGAGCATGAAATAATAATAAGTAATGCATTTCAAAAAGAAAAATATTTCATGTCATGAGCATCTAGTTGTTTTTGTAGAGAAAGCAGTGTCACCATAGCAACCAGGAAAACAAAACTTTAAAAAACATGGTAACCTTTATATTTTAACCTAAACCGTGATTTTTTTTTTTGCTTTAGTCAAAGTCAAGTCAAAGTCAAAGTCAACTTTATTGTCAATTCTGCCACATGTACAGGACATACAGAGAATAGAAACTTCGTTACTCTCAATCCCTAGATAAAATAGAAAATGAACATTTAAATATAAGAGTGATTAAAAATGCAAGTAAAATATTTTAAAGTAAAAAAAATTAAATAAATATAATACAATTTTACATATAACAAGAAAGCTATACAATATACAATATAAGGGTAAATGACATTGAGTGCAAACCAGGCAGAGTAGTGCAAATAGGCAAATAGTGCAAATGGAGATTTGGTAATGTACGGTATGAGATAGTGTAACACAAAGTCTTATGAGGTAATGGCAGTCCAATGCTCCACAAAGTGACTGGTAACTGGTGCAGGCCAGTGAGTGAGTCAGAGAGTGTGTGTGTGTGTGTGTGTGTGTGTGACAGAGTTCAGTGAGACCGTGGAGGAGAGAGGGGAGAGGGGGCAGAATCGGGAGGGAGTTAAGCTTCCTGACAGCCTGATGGATGAAGCTGTCCTTCAGCCTGCTGGTCCTGGCCTGGAGACTCCGCAGTCTCCTCCCCGACGGCAGCAGCTTGAAGAAGCTTTGCATTGGGTGCGTGGGATCAGCCGCTATGCAAAGGGCTTTTTTAGTGAGACGGGTGCTGTAAATGTCCTGGAGGGAGGGGAGAGAGACACCAATGATCCTCTCTGCAGCTCTCACTATGCGTTGGAGGGTTCTATGACAGGACGCGTTGCAGGCTCCAAACCACACAGTGATGCAGCTCGACAGGATGCTCTCGATGGTGCCTCTGTAGAAAGTGTGCATGATGGGGGCTGGTGCTCCTGCTCTTCTTAGTTTGCGGAGAAAGAAGAGACGCTGCTGTGATTTCTTGGCCAGTGCTGTGGTGTTGTACGTCCAGGAGAGATCCTCTGTGATGTGCACACCCAAGAACTTGGTGCTGCTCACTCTCTCCACAGACGCTCCGTCAATGGTCAGAGGAGCATGTTGGGTGTGCATTCTCCTGAAGTCCACAACAATCTCCTTCGTCTTCTCCACATTCAGAGAGAGATTGTTGTCAGCACACCACGTGGCCAGGCGTCTCACCTCACTTCTGTAGTCGGTCTTATCCCTGTTGCTAATGAGACCCACCACCGTTGTGTCGTCCGCAAACTTGATGAAGAGGTTGGAGCTGTATGATGGAGTGCAGTCATGGGTCAGCAGAGTGAAGAGGAGGGGGCTCAGCACACATCCCTGCGGGGCCCCCGTGTTTAAAATGATGGTGCTGGATGTGTTACTGCCGACCCGTACTGTTTGAGGTCTTCCGGTGAGGAAATCCAACAGCCAGTTGCACAGTGAGGTGTTGAGCCCCAGCTGGACCAGTTTTTGAGTGAGCTGTTGGGGGATTATAGTGTTGAATGCTGAACTGAAATCTATAAACAGCATTCGAACATATGAGTCTTTTTTGTCCAGGTGTGTGAGTGCCGAGTGGAGTGCAGTGGAGATGGCATCATCGGTTGAGCGGTTTAGAAACATGTAATGTATTTAAAAATGATAGATGTAATAAAATGTGACATGTATCACTCAGACTTAGGTCTTTCTCCTGCACCACCCACCCCAAACTCTGAATGTGGATATTTCTTACTTTACCTTGCAGACTGCAGTAGATGGGTATGAAACCATCAACCTTCTGATTGGTAGAAGACCCTGAGTCACAGTTCTATCTTCCATGTGCTAATTAGTTTGTATTACCCTAACATACAAGTACAACAAATTACAGCAGTGATACAGCGGGGAAAATAAGTATTTGACACATCAGCATTTTTATCAGTAAGGGGATTTCCAAGTGGACCATTGACACAACATTTCCACCAGATGTTGCCATCAAGCCAAATATTGACGTCATACAAACAAATCAGAACATATAAGTATACAAGTTAAACCACAATAAATAAAGTGAAATGACACAGGGAATAAGTATTGAATACATGGAGATAACAAGGGGCAAAATGACATAGAAAGCCAGGAGATCACCTGAAATCTGTCAGTATTGATAGAGAAATCCTGTCCCCTATCAGTACCAATTGATATCAGCTGCTTTAGTCCTAATTGATGGCCTATAAAGGCTCCTCATTACCCAGAAGGCACACAGGAAAGACTTCATGATGGGTAAAAGCAAAGAACTCTCTCAAGATCTTCGTAATCTTATCGTTGAAAAGCATTTTGATGGGAATGGTTATAGGTGCATTTCCAGAATGCTGAATGTTCCTGTGAGCACTGTGGGGGCCATTATCCGGAAATGGAAAGTGCATCAGTTCACCATAAACCTGCCACGATCAGGTGCTCCACGCAAGATCCCTGTCCGAGGAGTCCAAAGAATAATCAGGAGGGTTCTCCAAGAGCCAAGAACCACTCGGACAGAACTTCAGGAAGACCTTGCATCAGCAGGTACTGTTGTTTCAAAGAAAACTATAAGCAATGCACTGAACCGCCATGGCATCCATGCACGCTCACCACGCAAGACTCCATTGCTGAACAAAAAGCATGTCATGGCTCGGTTAAAATTTGCGCAACAGCATTTGGAGAAGCCTGTGGATTATTGGACGACTATAGTATGGTCAGATGAAAGCAAAATTGAACTTTTTGGGAGTCATTCTACACACCATGTTTGGAGAAGAAATGGCACTGCTCACCACCCCAAGAACACCATACCAACAGTCAAGTTTGGGGGTGGAAGCATCATGGTTTGGGGCTGCTTTTCAGCAAGGGGTACTGGCAGACTTCATATTATTGAAGGCAGGATGAATGGAGAGATGTACCGGGACATTCTGGATAAAAATCTGCTGCCATCTACCAGGAAGCTAAAAATGAAAAGAGGGTGGACATTTCAGCAAGACAATGATCCCAAACACAAGGCCAAGGAAACAATGAAGTGGTTTCAAAGAAAGAAAATCAAGTTGCTTGAATGGCCCAGTCAATCACCTGACCTAAATCCCATAGAAAATCTATGGAGAGAACTGAAGATTAAAGTTCATAAAAGAGGCCCAAGGAACCTTCAAGATTTAAAGACCGTTTGTGTGGAAGAATGGGCCAGAATCACTCCTGAGCAATGCAGACGACTGGTCTATCCATACAAGAGGCGTCTAGAAGCTGTAATCACCAACAAAGGCTTTTCTACAAAGTATTGAATAAAGTGTGTTCAATACTTATTCCCTGTGTCATTTCACTTTATTTATTATGGTTTAACTTGTATACTTATATGTTCTGATTTGATTGTATGACTTCAATATTTGGCTTGATGGCAACATCTGGTGGAAATGTTGTGTCAATAGTCCACTTGGAAATCCCCTTACTGATAAAAATGCTGATGTGTCAAATACTTATTTTCCCCGCTGTGTATATATATATATATATATATATATATATATATATATTAGAGATGGACCGATCCGATATTACGTATCGGTATCGGTCCGATACTGACCTAAATTACTGGATCGGATATCGGAGAAAAATAAAAAATGTAATCCGATCCATTAAATATCACGAAAGCACCTCACAAAACTTGCAACACGCCGTAACTCACCTCAGAACGTTAGCACGTCGGAGCAGTATGCATCACGTGATAGAGCGGCTGTGGCATGCGGGACCTGTCGGTGGTCTGGATAGCATGTGGAGCTTTGCTAGCAACCCGGCATTTCATCTCCGACAAAGTTATCCCCGAGAGAAGTAAAGCAAGTGTGTAAGTCCATCTCTGAATGTTTGTAAAGCATTCCTGCGTTAAGCTTACCAAACGATATATGGAGCGACTGCCTCTTCTTGCTGCGACTTCAATCATGAAACTGCTTAATGATCAGCTGATCAGCTTTTCTGTCGCGAGTCCGTCTCTTTTGTTTGTTTTTGGCCCACTTTGCACCAGAAAGAGGAAACCAGCGGCTGAACAACAGCAGCACGTTTAAGCTTGATCAGCTGTTGTTAGAATTTATTTATTATTACTTTCTACTCAAGGATCTTTTTCTACGTAGCTGACGCTGGTAACTGTGCAGGGGCGGATCTAGCAAAGTTTAGCCAGGGGGGCCGATAGGGCATTAACAGGGAAAAGGGGGCACAAAGACATACTTTTCTTTCTTATTCTCATTTAAAATGTCTAGCTTTTAATAAATAATTATCTGACACCCAAAGTTTTAATTTGATGTAAAATGAATAGAAGTCAATTACTGTATATAGTGACTATTAAGTCTAATATATATACCCTAGTAAGCTATAGTACTTTTTCCTTTGGGAAGGTACCATCTGTGCAGTCTGCAATTTTGTTGAAGAAAGATGTTGAATCTATTTAATATTTCTTGAAAAATAATTGATTTCTGTGCATTTTTTTTCCACACTGCATCAAATTAAGGTTGATTACGTTGATTAAGCATCATGAGGTGGAGTGTGAGGGGTGGTTCCCTATTTTTTATTTATTTATTTTTGTTGTTGCTGGGAGTTGGAACCCTATTAGTTAGGTTGCTTAATATTTACGCTAAGTGCTCTTTAAAATACCAGAATAGGGAGGATGGTGTAGGTTTAAGTTTATTAGATTGATCAGTATTGCTGAACTATGAAATATATATTTTTTTGCATATAGGTATAACAGAATAGCTTTAGTGTAGTTGTTGTTTTAAACTTGAGTATGAACTTATACAAAATGCAGCAAGATATAAAAAAAAAACAGTTTTGTTGATTAAAAAACACTATATTGGATTCATATCGGTATCGGCAGATATCCAAATTTATGATATCGGTATCGGTATCGGACATAAAAAAGTGGTATCGTGCCATCTCTAATATATATATATATATATATATATATATATATATATATATATATATATATATATATATATATGTATGAAAACACCCAGCACGCCCCTGCGGGCGGTTTATCCTTCAAGCTCAGGTCCTCTACCAGAGGCCTGGGAGCTTGAGGGTCCTGCGCAGTATCTTAGCTGTTCCCAGGACTGCGCTCTTCTGGACAGAGATCTCCGATGTTGTTCCCGGGATCTGCTGGAGCCACTCGCCTAGCTTGGGAGTCACCGCACCTAGTGCTCCGATTACCACGGGGACCACCGTTACCTTCACCCTCCACATCCTCTCGAGCTCTTCTCTGAGCCCTTGGTATTTCTCCAGCTTCTCGTGTTCCTTCTTCCTGATATTGCTGTCATTCGGAACCGCTACATCGATCACTACGGCCGTCTTCTTCTGTTTGTCTACCACCACTATGTCCGGTTGGTTAGCCACCACCATTTTGTCCGTCTGTATCTGGAAGTCCCACAGGATCTTAGCTCGGTCATTCTCCACCACCCTTGGGGGCATCTCCCATTTTGACCTCGGGACTTCCAGGTTATACTCGGCACAGATGTTCCTGTACACTATGCCGGCCACTTGGTTATGGCGTTCCATGTATGCCTTGCCTGCTAGCATCTTGCACCCTGCTGTTATGTGCTGGATTGTCTCTGGGGCATCTTTACACAGCCTGCACCTGGGGTCTTGCCTGGTGTGATAGACCCCAGCCTCTATGGATCTTGTGCTCAGAGCTTGTTCTTGTGCTGCCATGATTAGTGCCTCTGTGCTGTCTTTCAGTCCAGCTTTGTCCAGCCACTGGTAGGATTTCTGGATATCAGCCACCTCCTCTATCTGCCGGTGGTACATACCGTGCAGGGGCCTGTCCTTCCATGATGGTTCCTCGTCTCCCTCCTCTTTCTTGGGTTTCTGCTGCCTGAGGTATTCACTGAGCACTCGGTCAGTTGGGGCCATCTTCCCAATGTATTCTTGGATGTTCGTTGTCTCATCCTGGACTGTGGTGCTGACACTCACCAGTCCTCGGCCCCCTTCCTTCCGCTTAGCGTACAGCCTCAGGGTGCTGGACTTGGGGTGAAACCCTCCATGCATGGTCAGGAGCTTTCTTGTCTTTATGTCAGTGGCTTCTATCTCCTCCTTTGGCCAGCCTATTACCCCAGCAGGGTACCTGATCACGGGCAGGGCGTACGTGTTGATGGCCCGGATCTTGTTCTTACCATTCAGCTGACTCCTCAGGACTTGCCTGACCCTCTGCAGGTACTTGGTGGTTGCAGCTTTTCTAGCGGCCTCTTCATGGTTCCCATTCGCCTGCGGGATCCCCAGGTACTTGTAACTGTCCTCTATGTCTGCAATGTTGCCTTCTGGTAGTTCAATCCCCTCAGTTCTGACTACCTTCCCTCTCTTTGATACCACATACTACACTTCTCCAGTCCGAACGACATTCCAATGTGATTGCTGTATAGCCTGGTAGTGTGGATCAGTGAATCGATGTCTCGTTCACTCTTGGCATACAGCTTGATGTCATCCATGTACAGGAGGTGGCTGACAACTGCTCCGTTCCGTAGTCGGTATCCGTAGCCAGCCTTGTTAATGATCTCACTGAGGGGGTTCAGGCCTATGCAGAACAGCAGTGGGGACAGAGCATCTCCTTGGTAGATCCCGCACTTGATGGTGACTTGTGCTATGGGCTTGGAGTTGGCCTCTAGTGTTGTACGCCACATCCCCATTGAGTTCCTGATGAAGGCTCTTAGGGTCCCATTGATCTTGTACAATTCTAGGCATTCCAGTATCCAGCTGTGGGGCATTGAGTCATAGGCCTTCTTGTAATCAATCCAGGCAGTGCACAGGTTGGTCAGTCTGGTCTTGCAGTCTCGGCTGACTGTTCTGTCTACCAGTAGCTGGTGTTTTGCGCCTCTGGTATTCTTGCCAATTCCTTTCTGTGTCCCGCTCATGTATTGACCCATGTGCCTGTTCATCTTAGCCGATATGATGCCTGACAGGAGCTTCCATGTAGTACTGAGGCAGGTTATTGGTCGTAGTTGGAGGGGACCGGTCCCTTCTTGGGGTCCTTGGGGATCAGGACCGTCCGGCCTTCGGTTAGCCATTCCGGGTGTCTCTCGTTAACTAGCAGCTGGTTCATTTGTGCTGCCAGGCGCTCGTGGAGTGCAGTCAGCTTCTTTAGCCAGTAGGCGTGAACCATGTCGGGCCCTGGTGCTGTCCAACTCTTCATACTGGAGACCCTTTCTTGGATATCTGCCACTGTGATGGTTACTGGACCCTGTTCAGGGAGTTCGCTGTGGTCTGCCCTCAGATCCACTAGCCACTGAGCATTGCCGTTATGGGTTGCGTCCTTCTCCCATATGCCCTTCCAGTATTGCTCCGTCTCCAGCCTTGGTGGTGCTGTTCTCTTATTGTTCCCTTGCCACTGAGAGTACACCTTTGCTGGTTCTGTGGAGAACAGCTGGTTTATTCTCCTGCCTTCTATCTCTCTGGTGTACCTCCTCAAGCGGCTGGCCAAGGCTGTGAGTCTTTGCTTGGCAGTTTCCAAGGCCTCAGGTATGGACAGCTTGCTGTATTTCTTATGCACCTTCTTTGTCGCACCTTTCTGCAACTCCGTTAGTTGGCTAACCTCCCTCCGTGCTACTTTGATCTTGTCCTCTAGCCTCCTTCTCCATGGAGGGTACTGCCCCTTGTGGCTGTTCAACTTGTAGCCAAGCATCTCGCTGATCACTGCTGCTTTGAGGATGGTAAGGTGATGTTCTAGAATGTCCGACACCAGATAATTTCTGTAGTGTCCTGAACAGTTCATTCTCAAATTCACGACCCTGGTCGTGATGTAGTTTGGATGGGTATCCAAATCCCCAAAGCAAATGAGCAATGACGCAAGAATGGTCTAAACCCTCGGTCTAAGTAAGAAGTAGCATCCAAGTGTCCGTGAAATAAATAAATATAAATATATATATATATATATATATATATATATATATATATATATATATATATATATATATATATATATATATATATTTTTTTTTTTTTTTTTTTTTTCCTTCCTACTGGAAATCCTTCAGTCAGAGGGTCTGTGTTTAGATGTCAATGAGGTACCCAACTTCCTGTTAACTTCGAACTCTGCAGTACCCTCTTTCATGGACACTTGGATGCTACTTCTTACTTAGACCGAGGGTTTAGACCATTCTGATCATTTGCTTTGGGGAACTGAAGGTGCATTTGGGCCTGGAAGTAGCTGATAATGTCAGACTTACAAGCAGGTGGATTCTGGTTGGGTGAATCTCATTGGGTGAATGGCAGGAATTGATTTAGAGGAAACAAACAGCAGCTTGGAGTCAGGGACTTATTTTAGGATTTTCTTTTATTTCATCTTTTCTTCTGTTTGCTTTTTTTTGTACCTTGTTCTTTTTCTGCCTCTGCAGTCCCAGATTGCTTCGGAGACCAAAGAAGAGCGAGTGCTGCAAACTGTGTATTTGCACAATACGTATGTTTGACGGCTCTCTGTACAAATGTTGAACAGATTGCTTCTCTCGTCTCTTTGATAGGTGTATCTGTCTATGCCGTCGGTTACCTTCTCATTTATCTGCACAGCAGTGTGTGCGTGCGTGTTAAAGTGTACTAAGCTTACAGTAAATGTGCATGTGTGTATTTGTCATTCTGTGTTACTCATTCGCATGCGGCCTCTGACAGCCATTTATTCGTTCAATCTGTCAGGTGTGAGCCTGTGCGTGTCTCACCATACTGGAGTTGTCAAACTGGTTTACAACAGGCAGTGTTGGTGTGCGAGTGTGAGCTCTCTGTGAAGCTGATTAAAAGTGAGAGGTTTCTGATTGCCTCGACCCTCCGTGGAATTATTAGCATAGCACACACACACACACACACGTAATTGAGCATTTCTCTTCAACATCACATGTAACAGGATCCAGTCCAGGAGCTCAATAGTGAGCTAACAGACTAACACTTTGCTGTTTACTCTCCACATTTAAATTTATGCAGATGACCCGAAGCAAAAGATGAATGAGCTTGTTTGTGCTTGAAGGCCGGAGTCTCGCTCTCTGTCATCTTCCAGTTAAGACCTGTTTCAAACTGGGACTCTGGAGGCTGTCAGGCTTATGCCTCATAAAATTTATGGACGGGCTTCAAAAACAAGCAAAGTCAGTTCAAATTTCACCTTCCAATGCATCACTGAATGCTGGGACTTTATCCATGAAACGCAGCATTTGGTTGGTTCGCGCTCCCTCAGTGTGCACCTGTTGGCTGTCCATTTACCAGAACTGTGATCAGGCAAAATTTATATAGAGGCACAAATTTTAGAGCTGTTACCCAGCAGCGGTCTGACTGAACTGAGTAACATGTTACAGGGTTTGTCTGGACAGAAGCTGAGGTAGCCTTCCTTTACATGTAGAACTGTCAGGTTCAATCACCCCCCCCCCCACACACACATACTTCCTTACACAGGGAAATGCAAACTCCACACAGTCATTTAGGCATTTCAGTAGAAACAAACCTTCTCCAGGAGACAGTGCTGACAACATGCCACCCACACAGAGGACAGTGCCTCATTTCCTTTCAGTGTCTGCACTGTAAGAACGGACCATTACAGTTCCTGATCCCTGGGGGAAATAAATAATTTCCCCCAGGGATCAATAAAGTATTCTGATTCTGATTCTGATTCTGATTCCTGGATGTCAGTTTCTGAGGTTTTATTTTAGGTTTTACTAGGGAGGAGAGGGTTTTGAAATGTGACTGACGCAGGTGTACATTGATTGATTGAACTCATAAATGCAGCACTGGCAACCAACATTAAAAATGAAACAGCAGTGAAGTCAGCGCTTTATTGAGCTTATATGTGAAAGAGGAAATACAATTTTGACTCAGCTACTAGAGTCTTACTGTACAGCAACATAGGAAGAAAATGAGGAGGCTAGATGAGGATTACCAGAAAAATAAACTACACCAAAGGTGATATTGCAGCTGATTGGCTGTTTACTTAATGTTTGAAAATGAACAGAGAATACAGCAGTGAAGCCTTGTAGTTCTAGGGGGTACTTACCTTCAGGTAATCTTAAAGATCCCCAAAACTGGAGCAGATGGCCGCCCTTTTACTCAGCTTGGTTCTGCAATAGGTTTCTCCTGTTACAGTTTTTTACAGACGCTAGGACACATTTCTCAATACTTAGGTCACTTTTGCAAAACTCCTCACACAGTGAGCACAACAGAAGTCTATGTGGGCTAAACTGAGGATCAGTTATCATTGTTTTGGCACAAAATGCATTCAATGACTACATCTCTCAAATTTCATGAATTATTTTCTCACTCAGACACAACAACTGCCAAAAATCTTTGTACGTACAGGACATTTTGCATGTACTTACATACTGTTTTCAAAACTGTTAAACTTATGGCCAAAACAATAACACAATACAAAACTTAAAAAGACAGCAAAATTCAACAGCAATATTTTATTGAAACATATTTTAAATCTAAAAATGCAGTTTAACCAGCCACAGCTTATTCTCATTGTAGATGAACATCTACACAGGTGTTACTCCTTCAATTTTTCAACTCCTTCAATTCTGGCATGCCAGAAGATTCTTTCCTAGGTGTATTGCCCTAGATGACATAAGATGTGATGTGGATGAGAACCTGTGGCCAAATGGAGAAGACCGAGTAGATTAGCATTACTATTGTATGTGTATCAGTGGATGGTGTGTATACAAATTCTTGTATTTTGGGATTACTTAGTGCAAAAAAATAAAAATACATAAACAAATATTAACGAATTCTGCATGATGTCTGATTCATTCCAGTAACATATATTGAAATTATAAACAGAGATGTGTCCTTGTTTTACACAAGAAAACACTGTGTAATGCTACATGTTGTTAGTGTTTTTTAGGTCATTGTTTTGTGGGTGACAAAGTGTGTTTGTCGGCTGTCAACCTTTGCTAGTGTTCTGGAAGAATGAGTTTATTTGAGACCTGAATAAAGTGTTTTGGTAGTTGTAGTGCATTTTGAATGTGAAATGAACTGCTTTGCCAAGCTGAAGGTCAGTTAGGAGAATTGTGTGAAGAGTTTTGCAAAAGTGACCTAAGTATTGTGAAATGTGTCTTAGCGACTGTAAAAAACTGTAAAAGGAAGTTTTTCATTCCCCCTGTCGCCAAGCACTTGCTCATTGGCAGGTCATCTGTTTGTTGGGGTTTCTCTGTTTTTGTAGGGTCTTTACCTTTCAATATAAAGCACCTCAAGGTGGCTGTTGGAATGTTTTGATGCTACATAAATAAAAACAAAATGAATTGAAATAAAATTGAACATTTTGGCCTTGAGAACACTCAATCCTTTTGGTAATAGGTTTCTCAGATGGAAACACACCTTTAGCTAAATACACGGTGTCCTATCCCATATGGAAAAGAAATAGTAAAAACTTATGTGATTACTCATGAAAGTGGCCACTTTCTCATTACTTTCATACATTGTTTTAGTAAGTATCCAAAACATACAAGTTTCATTATATAATTTTTCAATGGATGTTATATCTGTTTTCACTCTTATATGCTTTTCATACAAGTTTCACACAAGACAGATACAAACTTTATAAGATTTATATATATCTTTTCCATATGGGATCTTTCTGCAGGATACTTTGTTTTTAAGTGACTGCAGAGTTGCACAAAAAAATTGAATGACTCACAACTCACTGAACATGTTAAAAAAGTGCAAGAAAAGCAGAATTAGAAACTGTCACAGATGCATTAAGCGCCACCTTTCAGTCTTGTTAATCCCCTATTCCATTGCTGTTAGCTTCCACCTGTGCAAGTGTCTGCTAATTACTGAACTAAAAGCAGCAACTGTTCAGACATTTCATATGTATACTGTTTATGTGGCTATGTTTATGGTGTTGGAGGAAACTAAAGGAGACAAACAGTTTGTTCATTATTCTCATGTCCTCATAATGACTCCATGGTTGATGCGTCACCATCTGGCTCATGCACGCATACACTGCTGTGATAATGCACTCATTGAATCTAATGACAACACACCGCTTGTTGTAATGAGACTCCAGTTTATTTCATACAAATCCAAAGCAAAGCATGATGGGTAATCTGACTTGTTGGTAATAATTAGCTTCTTGTCGCTGTGGAAACAACTTAAGTGTTTGTCCCGACAAGTGGTTTACCTCAAAAGATGGATTCTTTTGAAACAAACAGCACACAGTCGCGGTCCAGCGTCTCCTCGACTCAGCTGGAAAAAAATGTGATGTCGAGTTGCCAGATAGTAAATAAAGAACCTGCTGGGTTGCCAGGTCATCAGTGAAACTCTTCCCCTGCAAATTGGGTTGTAACTCAGCACGGTGAATCATGTCAAGTGCGTGTGAGTGTATCTGTGAGCGTGTGTGTG
The DNA here is from genome assembly GCF_041146795.1 of Maylandia zebra. NCBI lineage: Eukaryota > Metazoa > Chordata > Actinopteri > Cichliformes > Cichlidae > Maylandia > Maylandia zebra. The sequence continues at coordinate 19,118,261 of NC_135183.1, forward strand.
TTGTGCTCAGACAGAGGCACTTGAACTAAATTGCCCCCCTGGTACCCAGAATGCATTTGGCGCTGGCAGGAGTGGGTGTGTGTCTGTGTGTTTTAAACATCACGATGCCTCAGTGTAACACACAGATGCTGCTTTGTGACCCCCCCACTCCACCTCCCTCACCGTTTCCCTGGTAACCAGCAGGGAACTTATAAAAGCTTTTTCATGATCCTAACTTCATTATCTTGTAATGTCAAGACCTATTCAGTCAGGACTGGAATCAAGTTACCAAATTAACTCCTTTTCAAACTGTTTTCCATTATATCATAAACAGAACAGTGTTTGCCTCATTTCTCGAAATGAAGTAATAAAAAAACAACGTGTAATTCTTCATGATGCTCAGAAAGTGCATTTTTCATTCTTCCCAGAGCTGCCCCAGTCTCCGTGTTCCTTCAGTGCTGCCTGCCGCTTTGTCCCTTCCCGTAACTGTTGTGGGTTTGCATGTTTATGTGAATGCTTACTTGGGGTTTTAACTACTTCACTGACGTCTGCCTAGTTTGTTTTTTTAAACCAGCAGTCCCCAACCCCCGGGCCTCAGACCGGTACTGGTCCGTGAGTCGTTTGGTACCGGGCCGCGAGAGTTGAGGCTCAGGTGTGAAATGTATGGTTTTCAGGGTTTTTATCGGTTTTCAGCGTTATTTTGTTATCGTTTTTATCGTTAACTCTGTTTTCCTGGGTCTTTTCACGTGTGTTATGAATAAATTTTCTTTTTTTCGGTACCGGTACTAGTTTTATTTTGTTGTATTTATCCGCGACACCTTAAAGGCCGGTCCGTGAAAATATTGTCAGGCACAAACCGGTCCGTGGCACAAAAAAGGTTGGGGAGATGTTTTAAACTACGATGTCATGAACAGCGGTGGATTTTAAAGAACTGTGTTACTGTATTCACATCACATTTTTTTTGGTTATGCAGTAATGTAACTTACAATTATGCTATTACTTGGGTTACAAAGGCTCTTTAGTCATCTGCACATTGTGGATTGAAAGAAAAAAAATCCTTTCCTGTTAGCTGCAATCAGCTGATTTCAATTACTGTGCAGGAGGAGGAAAATGGTGGAGTGTTCTGTAATAGAGATATGGACATTTATGTGAGTGAGTGGTGAAATGCAACAACCACATAATACTGCTAATGCAACTGTTGCTCTTTGTAAACATGCGCACAGACAGCATGCTAATGCTAAGCTAGCCAAGAAACCAGAGTAAGTTCAAACTGAGTGAATGCCGACCCAGCCCAGCAGCCAGACCCTGAACTTCAACAGTAAAAACAGCGATGCTACATGCTCAATTTCTACCAGCTCATTTTTCTACAGTAGAATCACCATGGCGATTGCTTTGAAGTCTCTTTTCAGATGGTTTTCAACTTTGCCAGTTTTTAGTTCATACCTAAAAAGAAGGTTCATGTGCGTGTCATCATAAAAATAGGGATTCATGGTGTGTGTGGAACTTTAACCTCAGGTTCATGTTGTAACCTGGTAATTATGAGACAGTTCGTTTCAAGGCATTTTACTGAGTAACGAGAAGGTAATTTAATGAGTAGTGTAACAACTTGCTGGATAGCGTAGTGTTTAGACTACACGCCTTTGGAACAGAGGATCGCAAGTTCGATTCCTGCCTTGGGCGTCTGTATCCAGTAAGGGTCCTAAGGCTAGACCCCCTATGCTAAGCGAGCCTACCGCAGACATGAGCGAGACAGATAAATGTGAAGGCATGCCGGCTCGGACGTCGCCCGGATCAACAAGGTCCGCGTTGTTGGAATGCTACTACGCAAGTAACCCCGGCGGCAGGGGCTACATGAATAGGATGACGGACCTATGGATACTTCGATACCCAACATCCACAATGACGGCGAAACAACTAGTAGCTCAGTGTTCCAACATTCGAAAGAAGGGACTGCTCTCACAGCTAGAGATTGACGAGGTACAACACAAATGCTACGGCAAGGAGGAGTTAGGACGCCAGGTCAGGGGGGAGATATCATCACCCCCACCCGAGATTGGGTACATAGCCCCAAGTGCGATAGGAGAAGGATCGTTGAGTGCGAGAGGAACTGACCTGAAAATAGGATAATGGCCAAGCTTGAAACCTGGATCCCCCGTAGCCGGTTACCAAGATTACGTGAAGTACCCTCAGAAGGTCTGCTAGATGATGTTAATGCAGCACTACGGACAATACCTACAACCACGATTACCGACACTAACAAGCTGATCTACAATACGGCAGCAGTGATCAGTGAGATGCTTGGCTACAAGCTGAACAGCCACAAGGGGCAATACCCTCCATGGAGAAGGAGGCTAGAGGGCAAGATCAAAGTAGCACGGAGGGAGGTTAGCCAACTAACGGAGTTGCAGAAAGGTGCGACAAAGAAGGTGCATAAGAAATACAGCAAGCTGTCCATACCTGAGGCCTTGGAAACTGCCAAGCAAAGACTCACAGCCTTGGCCAGCCGCTTGAGGAGGTACACCAGAGAGATAGAAGGCAGGAGAATAAACCAGCTGTTCTCCACAGAACCAGCAAAGGTGTACTCTCAGTGGCAAGGGAACAATAAGAGAACAGCACCACCAAGGCTGGAGACGGAGCAATACTGGAAGGGCATATGGGAGAAGGACGCAACCCATAACGGCAATGCTCAGTGGCTAGTGGATCTGAGGGCAGACCACAGCGAACTCCCTGAACAGGGTCCAGTAACCATCACAGTGGCAGATATCCAAGAAAGGGTCTGAAGAGTTGGACAGCACCAGGGCCCGACATGGTTCACGCCTACTGGCTAAAGAAGCTGACTGCACTCCACGAGCGCCTGGCAGCACAAATGAACCAGCTGCTAGTTAACGAGAGACACCCGGAATGGCTAACCGAAGGCCAGACGGTCCTGATCCCCAAGAAGGGACCGGTCCCCTCCAACTACCAACCAATAACCTGCCTCAGTACTACATGGAAGCTCCTGTCAGGCATCATATCGGCTAAGATGAACAGGCACATGGGTCAATACATGAGCGGGACACAGAAAGGAATTGGCAAGAATACCAGAGGCGCAAAACACCAGCTACTGGTAGACAGAACAGTCAGCCGAGACTGCAAGACCAGACTGACCAACCTGTGCACTGCCTGGATTGATTACAAGAAGGCCTATGACTCAATGCCCCACAGCTGGATACTGGAATGCCTAGAATTGTACAAGATCAATGGGACCCTAAGAGCCTTCATCAGGAACTCAATGGGGATGTGGCGTACAACACTAGAGGCCAACTCCAAGCCCATAGCACAAGTCACCATCAAGTGCGGGATCTACCAAGGAGATGCTCTGTCCCCACTGCTGTTCTGCATAGGCCTGAACCCCCTCAGTGAGATCATTAACAAGACTGGATACGGATACCGACTACGGAACGGAGCAGTTGTCAGCCACCTCCTGTACATGGATGACATCAAGCTGTATGCCAAGAGTGAACGAGACATCGATTCACTGATCCACACTACCAGGCTATACAGCAATCACATTGGAATGTCGTTCGGACTGGAGAAGTGTAGTATGTGGTATCAAAGAGAGGGAAGGTAGTCAGAACTGAGGGGATTGAACTACCAGAAGGCAACATTGCAGACATAGAGGACAGTTACAAGTACCTGGGGATCCCGCAGGCAAATGGGAACCATGAAGAGGCCGCTAGAAAAGCTGCAACCACCAAGTACCTGCAGAGGGTCAGGCAAGTCCTGAGGAGTCAGCTGAATGGTAAGAACAAGATCCGGGCCATCAACACGTACGCCCTGCCCGTGATCAGGTACCCTGCTGGGGTAATAGGCTGGCCAAAGGAGGAGATAGAAGCCACTGACATAAAGACAAGAAAGCTCCTTACCATGCATGGAGGGTTTCACCCCAAGTCCAGCACCCTGAGGCTGTACGCTAAGCGGAAGGAAGGGGGCCGAGGACTGGTGAGTGTCAGCACCACAGTCCAGGATGAGACAACGAACATCCAAGAATACATTGGGAAGATGGCCCCAACTGACCGAGTGCTCAGTGAATACCTCAGGCAGCAAAAACCCAAGAAAGAGGAGGGAGACGAGGAACCATCATGGAAGGACAGGCCCCTGCACGGTATGTACCACCGGCAGATAGAGGAGGTGGCTGATATCCAGAAATCCTACCAGTGGCTGGACAAAGCTGGACTGAAAGACAGCACAGAGGCACTAATCATGGCAGCACAAGAACAAGCTCTGAGTACAAGATCCATAGAGGCTGGGGTCTATCACACCAGGCAAGACCCCAGGTGCAGGCTGTGTAAAGATGCCCCAGAGACAATCCAGCACATAACAGCAGGGTGCAAGATGCTAGCAGGCAAGGCATACATGGAACGCCATAACCAAGTGGCCGGCATAGTGTACAGGAACATCTGTGCCGAGTATAACCTGGAAGTCCCGAGGTCAAAATGGGAGATGCCCCCAAGGGTGGTGGAGAATGACCGAGCTAAGATCCTGTGGGACTTCCAGATACAGACGGACAAAATGGTGGTGGCTAACCAACCGGACATAGTGGTGGTAGACAAACAGAAGAAGACGGCCGTAGTGATCGATGTAGCGGTTCCGAATGACAGCAATATCAGGAAGAAGGAACACGAGAAGCTGGAGAAATACCAAGGGCTCAGAGAAGAGCTCGAGAGGATGTGGAGGGTGAAGGTAATGGTGATCCCCGTGGTAATCGGAGCACTAGGTGCGGTGACTCCCAAGCTAGGCGAGTGGCTCCAGCAGATCCCGGGAATAACATCGGAGATCTCTGTCCAGAAGAGCGCAGTCCTGGGAACAGCTAAGATACTGCGCAGGACCCTCAAGCTCCCAGGCCTCTGGTAGAGGACCCGAGCTTGAAGGATAAACCGCCTGCAGGGGCGTGCTGGGTGTTTTTTTGTTTTTGTTTTTTTTGTTCTGGTTAATCCCACTTTTAGTCATGCGCATTAGGGGGCGCTAGTATAAATAGTAGCAGCCATCTGAGCATCCCCAAATCGCGTACCTGTTGTCATCTCCTTTCGGTCACCTGACTTCCCCCGGTGTTGCAGGTAGGAGCTGCGTGCATGTCGCTGCTGTCTCAGCCTGACTGGGCGCGTGTGTTGATTAGTGTTACTCATGTTCAGAGATGGGTAGTAATGCGTTACAAGTAACGTTACAAGTAACGTTACAAGTAACGTGTTAATGTAATCCGATTACTTTTTTCAAGTAATGAGTAAAGTAAGGGATTACTATTGCAAAAAAGGTAATAAGATTACTGTTACTTTCCCGTAAGCACGCTGAATTACTCCTTTACTAAAACCGTGAATTTTTTGCAAGAGTGTTTCACAGCACACAGCTGTTTGTGGCAACAGCTGTGTGCAGATCAACAAAGGATAATATATCGAGTGCGGGAGAGAGTATGACCATACAGCGTTTAAAGCGTGGATGTACTGACCTTACTTTGAGTTTGATTCCGTAAAAAGTGACGAAAACATTAGTGTCCGCTGCTCACTGCATAGGAACTTCTTTTTACAGCGAAAAAAATCGTAAACTTTCGAGCAAGCACGGACTGTCACAGTCTGGTGAGGACAGACTGTATGAATTGAAAAAAGGACCCAAAATGCAGACTCCAAGGAACAGGGAACAAAACTTGAATGTTAACAAAAAGTAGTGATGGCCCGCTTGAAGCTGACGCTCCGGAGCGTGTGTCGAAAAAAACAACACACTGGTTCAGAAGCACTGTGTCGAAGCTTGATTCGTTTGGCAAAAGTCACGTGACCAGTGACGTCCGAAGCTTCATTATGCACGTAACTGCTTCGGTACCTGATTCAAATGAATATAAGGAAGTGAATCATCCACGGGATTCGTGGAGTGTTGATGGTGACAGATAGCGAAGAGGTGATCATTCCACTGACAGATATGGAGCAAGCGAGGAAGAGAGGACGTTCTGGCGTGTGGGAATATTTTGATTTGATTTTGCTCAATTCATTTTATCTGCCGAAGTGAAAAACTTGAAATGTCCAAAATCATGTTTTCATAATGTAAATATCATTACAGCATATGACTTTAGGAACACTTCCATGTGAATTAAAGCATTCACTTACATAGATCATGTTTTTACTTTGCAAGTTCTTGATTAGGGGTGGGTTTTGATTTTCTGATTACAATCCATGCTAAATTGAATAAAGTGATATTGATTCATTAAAATCCCGTGTTGATTTGTAAATTAATGTTATTATGCCTGAAACGCCAGCATCTCAGGTTAAACCTCACAACATGTCGTCAAACACCATACAGCTAAAACAGTAACTGGGAGCAGGTTTACAGATTCTGCATACAAACGTGAACACAGAGCGCGGATCCGATGCGTCAGAATCAGATTTTGATGTGTCGTCGGGTCCGCGCTGTGTTTGCCTCTTTTTTTTTCGCTGGCTTCTGCAGCTGCAGGTTTCATAACTCTGTTTACATCTCTAATTAAGTCTCACATGTGTCAGCTTTCTTTTACTAGATACAAAATTATGGATATATACTGTTAAATGATCTAATATTGTAATATTGTAATATTTCTGACTGAGGCAAAACTTTCCAGATTCCAATCAAATTGAATCGGATCCTGTATCGAATCAAAATGATTCTACAAATCAGTGACGATGCAGCGGTACTCAGCTTCCTAAGCATTTTCCCTTTCCAGTTCACAATCAATCCTACCCCTAGGTCAAAAATATGTATAGGACAAGTGGCCTAATCTAATATTTTGTATGAACCTGTCCAGCTGTCCAGTTATTAAATGACAAGTAGATGGAAGCAGGACTTCACAGCAGGGGCATACTCCATAATGTGCTGTGCATTCTCATATGTATATTATATATATTGCTCACTTATTGTATTTACCAACATCAAGGAGTTATGAGCAAAGGACGGCCACACCATAGTGCATGTTTAAATAGGGAAAGTTTATTGATCAAAATGTATTACGCAAATACGCATTACATCTTTTCAGCCCCACTATCGAGAAAACAAAACCAATTACATGTTCAAAGCAACGGAACGGTGGCCCAATATCAGAGAGAACTCCACTCTTGAGTGAGCAGTGATAATTGAGCAGTCCGTTTTATTTCGCAGATTCAAGCTGCTCTTCAAAATCTTCACCACCAGATGTCACCGGAGAGGACTGTGTTGAAAAGCTTCGAGTAATGAACCGTTTTTCAATACAAGCTTCAGTGCTTCGGAAAGCTTCATTTGGCCATCACTAACAAAAAGCGAGCCGTTTAATATGGCTGGTAAAAAAGGTACAAACAAAGGGCAAGGCAAACTGAAGCAAAATTAACACAAACCTAAACTGGGAAATCTAAACAAACAATAAGGAAAAACCTAGACAAGGAACTTGGAAGCATGGGAAACATGGCATGGACAACAGACGACCTGACAATCACACACTGAAAACAGAGGACTTAAATACACAGGAGGTGATTAGGGGAAGTGGGAACACATGGAGGAACAGCTGACTGACATGAGCCTAATGACAGGACAAGGGAAGTGAAACTAAATACAATGAACAAAGAACACACGACTCCTTCAAAATAAAACAGGAAACATGAGACAGACATGATAATACAAACTTGATTACAATCCATGAAGCACGAAGGGTGAGGGGAAACTTAAATACAGGGGAAGAAAACACAAGGAGTCTAATAACCAAATGAACTTAGATAACCTAATGAACAAAATAAACTCAAACTTCAAATGCTGTGTCAAAAGACCCAGGATCATGACACAGACAGTACGCTGCCACGGGAATGTGAAACTCCCAGATCCTTCCACTGACCACTACGACACACCTGCAGCAGGGCAAACCTCCGCCTGCCGCACTCCTGCTATACAGGCAGTGTTGCCAACTCCTCAGTAAGGAAAATCGCTAGTGGTTGTCGTAAAAGTCACTAGAAGTCGCTAAATGACGTCATCGCCTAATTTGCATAATTGGTCATGCTAATCTAATTGTAACCTACGTTGTTGGAGAGAGAAATAACATCGTGGAAGAGACATAAAGTGAGTAAAAAACGTCCTAAATGCATTTAGAGTTTATTTAGAACTACAAATTAAATTTATTTTAGCAATTATTGTTTTTTTAAATGTCACAATTCCAACCCTGCTCCTTTATCCGGGCTTGGACCGGCAAAAGCGACCCGAAATAGGCACTCTGGTGGAGTTATTTTGTGTGTGTGTTTATAAGTAGTTTTAAACCTTGTGATCCACAAAACAGCATAAGATTAAAAGAGTAAAAGAGGAACTGACTGCGTTACAGCACCCGCTGCTTGTTGAGAGTAAAAGCGATACACGCTTTCACGTCTTTTTTAGCGACTTTTTTTTAGAAAAAAAGTCGCTAAGGGCTCTGAAAACTCGCTAAATATAGCGACAAAGTCGCTAAGTTGGCAACACTGTTTACAGGTGAAAATAGAGCAACAGGACCGCTGAGTCTTTGATTTTATTTATTTTCTGCTGTGTTTTACGTGCATTTATTTGAAAGAGTGAGTGTAAACACAAAAAACTATTTTATTTTATATGCTGGAATGTGCAGAAAATAGGTACAAAGGTTAAACAACTTTCTTCCAGTCAGAGAATGTTGCATATAATTTAATGGTTGCTTCACGCCTAAAGTTAAAAGATTGAAACTAATAAAACTAGTTTCAAAAAGAGAATTTTTCATTTGATTGCATTTGAGTGAACAAAATTCATTGCCGTGGCTCAGGGGGTTGGGAATCGCATCTGTAACCGGAAGGTCGCCGGTTCGATCCCAGGGCTCTCTGTCCTGGTCGTTGTGTCCCTGGGCAAGACACTTTACCCTACTTGCCTACTGGTGTTGGCCAGAGGGGCCGATGGCGCGATATGGCAGCCTCGCTTCTGTCAGTCTGCCCCAGGGCAGCTGTGGCTACAACTGTAGCTTGCCTCCACCAGTGTATGAATGTGAGAGTGAATGAATAGTGGCATTGTAAAGCGCTTTGGGTGCCTTGAAAAGCGCTATATAAATCCAATCCATTATTATTATTATTATTTTAGTGTTTGCTATTACACACACACACACACACACACACAACAGCAGCCCCTCTCGCTCAGTTTTTGCATTTGCGCTTGCTCGCAATGTAGTACTTGCACTCTCAACATTTCTGCCTGTGCGCGCTCAACTCTTTCTGTACACGGTTATATTTGTGCCACAAAACCAGCCAATCACAGACTTGGATACAAAAAAATCTGATTGGCTGTTTTGGTCTCCAATCAACTGGAAATGACGAAATGCAATATCCCAGAATCCATTTCGTCCAAAACTCAAACGAGGCAATGGCGGAGGAACACAGAGTGGCGGAATTTGAAATATTACTCTTTCTGGGTCACAAAATAAACTTTTAAGATATTTTCATGCGAGAATGGTGCTGTGTAAACTTCAAAATATCTGCTCGATTCATCAAGACATGACATATTTGCATAACTGCTCTAATGTTTTCGGAGATGCCTGTTACCCACCAGCTGACCGGGTGGCCACTCGGGTTAAACATAATATATAAGGCTGAACTGACAAAAAATCACCGACTACACCACCATGTATTATAGGAAAAACCATAAAGCCTTTGAACTAACACAAATGCTGTTGTGACAGTGATGTACACTGTCTTGTTGGTATATATGTATGATTTGTATCACCTTCATGTTTCCCTCTCACCACATATCCAAACCGATATCATGACCAGCAGCTTTTACAGCTGTGGCTCCAACAAACATCAGCTGATACTAGAAAGTAATATTAAATCAATTCTAACAGCTTATCAAGCTTGAACGTGCTGCTGTTGTTTAGCGCAACATCCGCTGGTTTCCTCTTTCTGGCGCGAAGTGGGGGATAAACAAACATGAGAGACGGGACTTGTGGCAGAAATAGTGATGTGTCGGTCTTAGAGCCGGATCTTTGACGTGAACGACGTGAGCTGACTCCTTATCGTGAGCCATTTTTTTTTTCTTTCTCTCACCTTCCCTCTCGCACTTTTTTCCCGCTTCACTCCGCATGCGAGCCTTGTGCTTTGCGCTGGGAAGAGGGGAGGGGCGGTAGTTAGGCTTGCAGTAGCATAGGAACAGAGCCGGAGGGAGAGAGAGAGAAAGAAAGAGAGGCAGGGACAACAACGTCACATTAGAAAGGTATAGTAATCATCCACAACTATTTTCAGTTGCAGATGATAAAGGATTCAGAAAGTTTAGTCATGCAGGTCCATATGACAGAGAATATGCATGTTCTTTTTGTTTTCATATTATAATTTATATTTAATTGTGTTGTGGTTTGCAGTTTTTTGTGTTGTTTCACTTTAAATTTGTTTAAAAGGGAAAAGCTGAAAATTTAAATAGTTAAAAGTTGAAATGTGAATAGTTGGTTTTTCTATTATATGATTGATTTATTACATTTTATGTGGAGTGAATAAATAAAAGTATATTTACGGTGGCCCCTACAGACAAAGCGAACCCTGAAGCATGTACAAACTCCAAAACACGTAAAAACTCAGAAGCACATAAAAACTCAAAACGTGTACAAAAGACAACAGAAGTGCTCCAGGATGCTAGGTGCAGTGTTGAGCTTTTGTTACCTAGTGGCTACTCTGTACCACGTACAGAGTACCAACGACTGGAGTGTGTGGTAGAAACAGGTAAACAAACATTTTTTTTTAAATTATTTGAATATATATGAGTGCTTGTGTATAAATACACAAACAATACACACATGCTTTCAATTGTGTAAATTTAAGTGATCTAGTAGCTCTGTTTTGGAAGTTCAGTTAACGCTAGAAATGTGTTTTGGAGTTTGTACGTGCTTTGTCTGTAGGGGCCACCGCATATATTTATATATAAACATATATAAATAAAACCACTTTTCTTTACATTAGTAATTCCTTTTGTGCATAATTTTATATTATTGTTAATAATAAATTAATTAAAGCAACAAAACAACCTGAAGAGCCGGTTCAGAGCCAAAAGAGCCGGCTCTTTTTAGTGAGCCAAGCCGAAAGAGCCGGTTCTCTAAAAAGAGCCGGAAATGGTAAATGGCCTGTATTTATATAGCGCTTTTTACTAGTCCCTAAGGACCCCAAAGCGCTTTACATATCCAGTCATCCACCCATTCACACACACATTCACACACTGGTGATGGCAAGCTACATTGTAGCCACAGCCACCCTTGGGCGCACTGACAGAGGCGAGGCTGCCGGACACTGGCGCCACCGGGCCCTCTGACCAAATCCCATCACTAGGCAGAAAAGCTGATCAGCTGATCATTGATCAGTTTCATGATTGAAGTACCAACAGGAGAGGAAGGGGAGAGAATGAGAGAAGAAGAGGCAGTTGTGCAGCAAAAACACAGAATAACTACAGCTTTGTGTCTTTTTTCCATTGTAGCTGAAGTACGGGACGAATCATGTTTCTTTCCCCCTCAATACGGAAGTATTGTAATTACAATGGCTGAGCGTAAATAGAGTCATGTGTGGACGTATTTTGCCTCCACAAACAGCCAAGATGCGGTTTGCGACACATATAGCAAGACAGTGAGTTGTTGTGGCAACACCACTAACCTTGTCAAACACCTCAGAGTAAATCATATCACAGAATATAATGACTTTATGTTGAGGCGAAATTGAAGAGGAGGAGAGGAACAGGTGCTGCTAGGGCGAGACAGACGACTCTCGTGAAGTCCTTTAGTGCTACAGGCAGGCAACATCTTCTATATGATTATTCTGCATCATTAAGCAATAAGAACAAGTAGTCTGATGTCCTGTAATCATTATGAAGCTATATTATTATATTATTATTACAATTACATAATGCAATTATATATTGTATTATGAAATACATTGAAACATTATGTTTTTGTACAGAGTATCGGTATCGGATCAGTATCGCTGATACCACCCTGAATTTTACTTGGTATCGGATCGGAAAGGAAATCAGTGGTATCGCACATCACTAGAGTGCGCATGCCAGCTGCTGCAACATATTCATACAGCCGTATTTCGCATATGACTATGAAAGGCAAAGGGGAATTAGTTCCTTCCAATTTAGACGATCTGAATGATATAGTTTCTTTCCACTGTGTCCCTGTTAATGAAAAACTACAAATTTACCCCAAAGTACTAAAATATCAATGTTTTAATATGAGAATCGATTCTAGAACATAAATTACTGGTATCGGAAGAATCGATATTTCAATATCGATCCGCACACCACTACTGCGGATCACCAGTGTGTTCTTGCAGTTGAGCTAACCCCAGCGTGTGCATATTAGGTTTTTTTTTGGAATATATTAGAATTTTCTTTGTTCCTTTTATTAAGATGCAGATTGCCTGATGTGGAGGCGACTGGGGTGCTTTGGTGGTGGGATCCTTTGAGTATTACACACCTGTGTTTTTAGTTCATTAGTGTGAGCGTGCGACAGTGTGCTGCACTTGTGTATTGGTGAGTTTTCTCTTCTTTTTGAATTGGTTTTGTGTGTGGCATCCCTGTCCCCCCACTGGTAAGCCTCGGCTCCTAATACTTTTTAGAATATATGTATGTTGATATGCATGTTTGTGCTTTTATATGCTGTTTAAAATAATTATTAATAATAAATTGTCAGTCTGTTTTGGTCTATATCGCCCACCCCTACTTCTCACTGGATCTTTTGGCTGATATACCTAACGTATTTAGGACCAGCTTTCTCACCCACTCTCTACCACACCATACAACCAGCAGCACATTCAGACTCAGGTTCAGCTTCATTACCTACACTTATTTATTTACCTGCCACCATACACTTGAAACTGTTGTCAGCCTCATCTGTGTGCATGCCTCACTTGACAAACACAGTTGGTCCGTATGTTTCTGGGTCCTGCTGATGTCTTGGTATCTTGGAGCAGAGTTCCTGTTAACACTCTTTATATATAAGTTTATATTCTGGAGATATTTGTGTCAGGCAACACTCTGGTTTCTTACATTAGCCAATTCCATCCTACCCAGTTAACTTACAGGTGTAACTGTAAACAAAAAAACATTTTTGAGTTTAAGAGTAATAAACTTAAACTCAGTTTCTGAAACTGAAAGATTCTGCAGATCAAAAATGTTTTACAGGGACAACAGTGTTCCCATTAAAGTGATTTTGTCCTGTGTTTAACTAAAATCGGCATCTGAGAATTTTCACTTTCATACACAATAGCAGTCAGCTATTGTCAGAAAAACGCTGGGTTTTTTTCAGTTGCTTTGGCTCAACTCTTGAAGACTCAAGTGGTCAAAACAATATATGAAATCATTCAAAACTGTTTACTTATGGACAAGAGAAGTATTTTTCGTTGTTTCTAAATGTTTTAATACATTTAGGTGACTAATTGAGCACAGTTGACCACAGGTTAAACATATACTGGGTCTGTTCATTATGTTTCTATGATATATTCTACATATGCTAAAATTATTTCATCACGAATGCAATCACATGCAGAATAGCCCAAAGAACAGTCACAGGTTTTTTTAAAGCATATTTATGGAGACCTTAAGCTCATTGGAATCAGGGACTCACACACTGGGGCAAAATCCTGTCCATGTAGGAGGAAGAGGAGCATGGATGTGCAGCAAAGGAAGGTTTACAGAATATAAGGAGGGGCAGAGGAAATGCAGCGGATGGATGTGGCTCACATGTCGATTCTGCTCGTCAGAGCATTAGTGAAGGAATTTCCACTGATTCTCCATAAACATGGAGATCTGGCACTCATCACCAAAGGTGATTCTTCACATGAGAGGTGAAAGCTTCTCCCTGTGTTTGAATTAGAGCTAATTCTAATCCTGTACTCCAGCTTCCTCCCACAGTAAAAAAATCAACTTGAATTGGTCCTCTGATGGACTAGTAACCCCAGGTGGGATTGGCCCAATGGCAGCTGGAATAGGCTCTACTCCCTCCTCCAACCCTGAATTGGATCAGCTGCTGAAGAATTGGATGGGTGGACAATTGCCTGCTTCCTCCTAGTAGCAACTTGTTTATCTTCTGTAAGTCTTCATTAGAATTGATTGTATTTCACCACCTGATGGTCTTTTTCCTTTTTTCTGTCAGTAGCTTGTGGCCACCTTAAGAATTTTGCCTAAAAGTTACGTTTTCCTTACTTTCCGTCATACAGTTAAAATGGTAGATGCTCACATCAAAGATGTGTAGACTTTCAGATAATGTCTGTCTTTTATATATATATATATATATATACATATATATATATATATATATATATATATGGAGGTTTAGAAGCTCCATTAACTTTTCAACCACAAAACTGTGCACTGTGTGTTTAAAAAAAGTCACATCTCCCTCATAGTTCTTTCTGCATCGACCTAAACATCAAGTTAAATCTGCGGTTTTGCACTTCAGTGTTTCGAAGAGCCTGAAGCCTGAAGAGCAAAAAAAACCACTAAAATATGCAAATGTCCACATAATCACATACTCTGGACAGTGGATATCAGCTTTCTTTTATTCCATGAGTTTAAAATCAGCTCAGGTAAAGTCAGTTTGTTCTATTCCGTCAGTCAAACACAACAACACTTCTTACTGTTACTGCAGCAACTCGACATAAGCCACGCTGCTCGGCCGTCCTTTTTGAAAGACAGCAATGCTGTAAGAGAACAGCAGCTGTGTGTGTGCGTGCAAAGGTCATGACACAGAGATAGCTGCGGAAACTCGGCTATATGAGGAGCAAAGCAGGAAAGAAGGGCATACGTTAATGTTCAGGCCCATATCTAACACAGATGTGAAAATGTAGTTATTCAGCTGAAGCACTCACAGACACTTCTCCTTCTTCTTCTCTCGCTTTCCTTCAGGCAGCCCGAAGTCACGTTGCCTTTTTGGTTAACCTCTATTATATCGCTGCACGTGCACATGCACACACACACATAGATGTGTGAACGCGCGCTCGCTCTGAGTGCAGTGTGCAAGGCGTGGGCTGTTTCTTCAGGTTACATCTTTCTGCAAAGATGATGGATGGAGAATATAAAATCCATCTCTGCAGGCCATTTAGAAATGAAATGAACACAGGCACAGAAGATAGATAGATAGATAGATAGATAGATAGATAGATAGATAGATAGATAGATAGATAGATAGATAGATAGATAGATAGATGGTGTTATATTTTCATAAGATTTGTAATGTCCTGACCTTTATCTGAGCAGAACGCTCTCCTGAGATGTAAATCAGTCTTTTAAGTCTTGCTTGAAATGACAGCCCAGACATGTTTGATAAAGTAAGAGTGAAACAAGAAATGAGACAAATACAGAAGAAACATGCCTTACAGGAACAAACTAAAAGCACACCGTTCAAAATAGAAAGTATGAAGTGCTGAATATGAAAAATGAAAGAATAAAAGCAGCTACACTTGTCACTTCAGTTGCTAAATATCAGAGGAGCATTATCACTTTAAGAGTCATTTGAAAAACAAACACTTGAGCTCTGCTGGTGCTGTGTTTTCATCACTGTCACAGTCTGTCAAAGGCGTCAAGCAGCAGGGAGTCAATTGATGACAACATTTCATAAATATTAATAATGTCGGCATGCGGCTGAGTCTGTCACGTGAAGCTGCGAGATGATCGTCTTTGATATCCAGCACGCAGACTTGTTAATACCCACTCTCAACTTTTATGTGACATCACTGAAACAGCAGCTTTGTAGTGCTCCAATGAAAAACAAGCTTTTAACCTTGTTAGCATGTCCGTGTTTATTTTATGAGGAGTGATAAAAAAAGATCAGCAAACGTATCTCTAAATTAAAAACAGTTCTTGATTTCAACTTACGTTTGCTCCCCTCTGAGGTCATCATGTGGCACAGTTCTGGACTACTCCCAGATACGGCTGTTATAATTCCCTGACAGACGTCTTTCATTGTATCAAAACTTAAAAGTCTAAAAAAGTGTGCAAAGTGTGAGACGGGGTACAATAGCACGAACTACATTTCAAGTCATTTGCACAAAACGTTCTTGCTCAAACAGTCTGACCCTGAGGGTAAATCCATCTCTCCAACCCTGTGACTAATGCAAAAAAAATGAACATGGTCACAGTCATGCTCTTCAGTGCAGGGTTTTATTTGATGCACCTTAACTAAAGGGCTGGATGCCCAACTTTGAGCAATAGTGAACTTTCTTCTGTGCACTTGCATGTAAGTGGATTTTAAGGGAGTCATCCACACAAAGCATAAGATCTTGCAGAGAGATATACTGGGGTTCAGTGCACACATGAATGACAAACACAATTATTTTTATAATTAAGCATTTTTTTCTGTTGAAAGAAAAGTGTTATTAGTTCTATCTGTGATTATGATCACATAGTCAAACAAAAGCTAAATGTTCTGCTTGTGATTAGGGATGGGTATCGAAAACCGGTTCTTGTTGAGAACCGGTTCCCACGGTTTCAATTCCTTGGAATTGTTTGCCATTTTTGCAAACGATTCCCTTATCGATTCCAGTCACCACGTTGCGGAGCGTCATTTACCTGGCAGGAAACATGGCGCCTCAAAACTGTGGTTATACTTTACGAGAACGGATGACAACAGGGCAACTTGCAATACTTGCAAAATGGATATTTCATTTAAGGGAGGAAACACTACAAATATGCAAAAGCATTTGCTCACAAAACACGCGATAACCTTAAATGAATGTTGTGTTTTTAATTCGCTCCGGACTCGTGAATCTCAACCCAGCAGCAGCAGTAACGTTTGCACGTCCTCTCCTGTTAATGCAGCAGGTAAATAATCAACTAACAGTGCATATTATGTTAGCGCGATCTGCCTTATTACAAAACCTGCCATTACTGTGCATTTAGGTGACCATGATGAGAGAGACAGACCGAGTCTGGCTGGCGCTCGCTGGCAGTTCTCGCTGCAGTCTACCAGTAGCGTCTCCTTTCAGGCCAGGATAGACGAATGTCACCGAGCAGTGACTAAGTTTGTGGTCAAAGGCTTGCACCCATTTGCCACAGCAGACTCCCCTTATTTTCAGTAAGTGAATGTGTTTAATTGTAGGCAGGGACATTACAGGATATTCTTGTGTAATTGCTACAGAATAATTTATGTTATACTTTGTTATTGCTACAGAAGAATATTGATTTTATTATTTTACATTTACAATTTTTTTCCCGGGGACCCCGTGACACCCCATTGAAGAGCCGTAGGCTGGATCTCTTAAGATCTCGCTGTTGGGTTTGTAAGGCCATGTTACTCCTAAATTTCTATCTTGTTCAAAGAGAGGATATAAAACAAAGTTCTAAGCTAATCGACCTCAGTGTTCTCCTTTAAAAAAAAAAAAATCGATAAGAGAATCGATAAAGAATCAAATCGTTAAACAGAATTGAAAATGGAATTGGAATCGTGAAAATCTTATCAATACCCATCCCTACTTGTGATGATGGCCTTGGTTAGTTTTCACAAATGGCACCTAACCCTGTGTGCTCCATGCTCTTCAAACTGGAACCTCCAACCAAATGCAGACAGTATCAGCAGCAATAAAACTTCTTCCATTTTTGGCATCAGATTCTTGTTAACATACTCTCACTTCTGTGGCGGGAATTTCACAGCATGCACAGTGAAGTTCAGAGCTAAATGGCTAATCTGATCTAAACTCAAAAACTATAATCTGAATACAGGCCTTGGATGGATGTCAGGCACCAGAAACCTATTTTTAATTTTGAAGTAAAATATCATCTCTTAATTGCAACCTTGTGCTAAATGGAATTAGTGGCAGACTGAGTGTGTGAAGTTGAAATGAACTGACTGTGCATGTGTTTAGAAAATGCGACTTTTGTAAATTGCTCTTAAAACTAACCACACCTAGTGGTGTGTGCTTTTTAGCCCTAGGTTTCCTAACATGATGAACATTAAACATACTAAACAGTCTAAGAGTTAAATAGTTGGTTGGAATGTTTGGTTGAATTTGGAGTTATGTATTTACATTTAATACTTATACATATGCACATATGTGCAAGGCATGAAATTAAGTATGAAACATGATAAACAGCTGACATGAAATGTTATAAATCTGGCATCAGAACTACCCCAGCAGAACCCAGTAAGAAGGCGTCATGGAGGGCTTTTCTTTTCCTCTTCTTTTTTTCCTTTTGGAGTTTTGTTTTGTTTTCCATTTCTTGCATCATTGCCTCAAGCCACCGAAGACCTTTCTCGAGGTGCAGATCACCCCCTGCCTCTCACAACGGGCTACCCCGAGACCCTTTGGGAGGGAGTCAGGCGGATGTGGACATGCTTTCTATGATATTTTCTTTGTTGTTGTTTTGTCATTTGAAGAGACTTCTTTCACCTGTTTCCACATGCCTCAATGCAGACCTTCTTGATTTACAACTAGCAACAATGTTAAAAAAAACAGGACATGTTATGTAGCAAATACTTTATAATCAAGAACTTGAACATGAATATGAACAGCTGCTCCTGCATGCTGGAGAACTGGAGGTTCTTCTATCTGAGATTAACATTTTACTTCACTCTTTTCTTTGTTTAAGCGCCACAGCTTTGATTATTGCATCTCACTGGTTGCAATAACAACAAGTTTTTAGTTCTGTCCTCAACTAAGCCCTTTGGGTCAAAGGAAAGGGTCTGTGTGTGTGTGCATTAGAAGTGCACCAGTTTCCTGATCAAATCTTCTGTGGGAGACAGTAACATTGTCAGGATCCCTGAGTCTGTTCCCAGTGTTTTGTGTTTTTTGGACTTTTTAATCTATGTTGTATTGTGTCCATGTTGTCCTAGTCTCACTTGAGTGTCTCTTTCCCAGTGTCCCCGTGTGTACATACATGCCAAACCTCCCGGAGCCACCATTCTCCCGAATTTCTCCCGAGCCTGCGAGAACAGCAAACTCCCGGCACATCGTTTTCAAACCGTCGCGGTCTTTCACTACTAAACATGATATATAATTCTCTTAAATAACTTAAACGTGTTATTGTTTGGCCTTTTTCCAGTGTTTTATTTGTTCGTGAGTAAATCGGTTTGGCTGAGATTAAAGTTAGATTAGATTAAAACTTTATAAAAACTTTATTAATCCCTCGGGAGGATTCCTCCGGGGTTTTCACACAGCTGAATAAACGTCAAACAGAAAACTGATTAAACAGAATTGTGAGATGGTTGAGAATTTACGCCAGTGTCTGGTTATATTTTAGATAGCAAGGAGCATATGGCAGAGTTTCACTCAAAAATAATGGTGACATTTAACTTATTTTATCAGATAAATAAACATTGCAAAATTCAAGTTTTTTTGTATATATATATATATATATATATATATATATATATATATATATATATATATATATATATATGTTTGGCTGTTACTCTGGGAAAAGACGAGAAAGACTGCGATGGAAGCCGTGACTGGAGCTGCGATGTAGCCTATATAATATTTATATTGTACGAACGTGATAATTCTGTATATTGCAATAACGTGATATTATATTGTTCAAACGTGAAAGGTATATTGTTAGAACAATATACTTTTAATTTTTTTATTTTTCTTTTGCCTGGGTGGCAGCTCTACGCTTCCGTATCCAAGGCTTTTCAATGTGGCCTCACAAAATTATCACAACTACAACAACCATGAAAAGAGTTGGATGGACACTGCTGCTCAATCACAGCTGCCTGGTCAATGTTTTTCATTAGTAATTTAGCAAAGTTGACGGTGGTGTGTGTGTGAGTAAAAGACAGAGAGACAGATTTTGTATGGTAAGCTTCATGTTATGAATGCACAGTTTGAGCACTCAGGTCACATCAGAGCATCAGGCCGTATAGTGTGAGACCTGCATCGTGACCTATGAACTTCTAACCCCTGCGATTTAATTGTACAGTTTGAGCAGGTGCTGAATAACGCGACTGAAAAAAATTGCACAGTGTTTGCCCAGCTTAATGCAGACTGTTTAAACTAAACAAGCTGCTGTTTCACATAATAAACCCTGTCACCCGCAGTATTGCCTTCTGTTTTAACAGTTAAAGCAGTAGAGACGAGCTGTTTACATGTGCGTGGAACTCTAGCGTCATTAACCAGGCTAGCTGTTAGCTTATAGCTCACGCTAGCTAACCAGCGAGCAGTTAAAAGGACAGCTGAAGCTGCACAGAACACCCACAAACTTATCTCACTACAACGTAGCGCCGAAAATATGACTCGCAGCTCGAGCTCGACACAGCTGCTGTAACATAAGACTGACATCCAGCTAACCACAGCTAAAAGATATTTAGAGAAAACTTACCGTTTCCTCAGGTTACACGAGCTGAGTTTTTTCACGCTGAAAAGTTGGTTTGTTTTGGCTCTCACTGAAGACACTGATGCTGAAGACATAGCTGTTCTTTTGTACTGCTTTTA
This sequence comes from Maylandia zebra, assembly GCF_041146795.1. Lineage (NCBI taxonomy): Eukaryota > Metazoa > Chordata > Actinopteri > Cichliformes > Cichlidae > Maylandia > Maylandia zebra. The sequence goes on from NC_135183.1 coordinate 19,138,639, forward strand.
AGAGAAACATTCTTAGTATATGAGGCCAAGGGTGTTCATCCTCTTCAGCTCTAGCGTAGACAACTGGCTCTGCCATGTTTTTAATGTTTCTTCTTTCCGTGTGTCCGCCACTTTGAAACGCTTGGGCTGCTCTGCCTGCCACAGTTTCAAACTGGTCATGTGACTGCATGGCCACATCTGATTGGTAAAAAAGTTACCGGAAACTCCACTGGCGGCATGTTATCTAATGTGTTAAACTAATTTTTTTTAAGTAACGAGTAGAATTTTGCAAATGTAGCGGAGTAAAAGTACCGTTTCTTCTTCACAAATGTGCTCAAGTAAAAGTAAAAAGCATTGTGCAAAAAAGGTACTTTAAAAATACATTTTTTTCAAAAACTTACTCAAGTAAATGTAACGGAGTAAATGTAACTCGTTACTACCCACCTCTGGTGCTGACACACAGAAGGCCTCCGCAGCAGCAACAGTGTCTTAGGCTACGTTCACACTGCAGGTCTTAATGCTCAATTCCGATTTTTTGATCAAATCCGAATTTTTTGTCTGCTCGTTCACACTACAAATAAAATGCGACAGCAAACGAGCTCTAGTGTGAACGCTCAAAGCGGCCCGCATGTGCAAAAGAAGATGTCACACAACGCGCTCTGTTTAGACACAGAGCAAACAATATTGTTTGACTGATGGCCCTTAATATAAAGACTTCGGACTTCACGTTTCCCAATTTTTGCTTTAAGTTATTTTGTTATTTACATAATAATGTAGATAACCTAATAATTATCCTTATTGCTGTTTTAGAGAGGAGCGGTGCTTCAAAGGATAGTTGCAGATTTCTGCCAGAATCTGCAGATTATGCAGTACAAATAAAATGTTCACGTTTCTCCAACGTTGTCTTCCCAGCAGTTTCACCGGGTGGCCAGGAAGCGTTCGCGATGTCTTATCGGGCGCTTCTCCGGTGCTGATAATTGGCGTCTGTCTTGTGTCAGTGACGTAAAAGACGGATTTAATGCGACTTGACCGTTCACACAGCAGTCGCTTTCTGAAACATCGGATATGTATCGGATTCAGGACCACATACGAAAGTGACCCAGATCGGATTTGAAAATATCGGATTTGTGCCGTTCACACTGTCATACCATGATCGGATATGGGTCGCATAGGGTCAAAAAAATCGGATTTGATGCGCTTTTGCCTGCAGTGTGAACGTAGCCTTAGATCCACGATATCAGCTCCTCACGTGGCACACATGGAATTGTCCCTCAAAATAAAAAAAACAGTCTGCACACAAGTATGCAGAACGTTAACTTCCACATTCCTTAAATGTCCTTGTTCCTAATGTCCTTTGTAGCACTCATGTGCGTGTTTCAAATACTCCCAGATCAGAACAAGAGTATGTCACCCAAATTTGACACCGAAGAGCTCACAGATTTGGACCAGTAGGTTCGGCTACGTACAGGAGAGGCGAACTGAATGAGACTCAGACAACCGCGAGTTTTGAAAAATAGCCGGAATTGTATTTTTCTTTTCAATTAGAAATAACAGGACATTATGACAAACACACAAAACACTTACAAATGAAATTATTCCCTTTCGGTACCGGTACTCTCTTAATAATACCTTTTGGCAAAATCACAGTGATCACTCGATGGAAAAAAAAAAAGAAATCTTACCTGGGTGCACCCTTTCTAGAGGTACAGTTCACATCCAACAATGAACCACAATGTCAATCATCAGCATATAAATGTTAACACTTATTTGCATTTTCACAGACTTCGTTTACAAATAGCAACAGTTAATCAGCTGGAGGGTTATTTCTGACCGCTCACACTCACTTTTGTCCACATTCATGGAATGTACAGAGTCCGTAAAACGTGTCCTTAAAACCACCCGCCCGTGAGTCCAGGGGGATGTGTGTGAAAAAGGGGGACTACGAGTACAAAATGGCGTGGTGTGTCTCTGTTTTGTTGCATCTGGCCTACCACACTCTGATGTGCAGGACAGAACAAAGTCATTTGGTCCTTCAACGGGGTTGGCTCGCCATCAATTTCAGGATCCGTTGGAATGCACCAGGAAGATACAAACCAAAGAAACAAAAAAAAAACCAAAACCAAACAAAAGAAAAAAACCTGACCTGTCAACGACAGTGTCATGGGACATATTAAGTTCCTCATAAAATCACAATTCACACATTCGCTTCAACTACTGGGTTTCAGTAAATTGAACAAAGTTTCCTACAGAACATTCCTAAACAATTATCATTAAACACTGGAACATTTTACTTGCAAGGCATTCATGAAACACAGATAAATAATGAACAAGTAAAACACTTTGCTCACCGATCTCAGAATTAGAAAGACGGAGCAGCGCGAGATGGCGCACGACCGATGAAATGGCATCGTCTCTAACTCCCGACCTTTCTCGACTAAGCAATGTAAAAAGAACCAGCTAATTACTCATCTTAGCAATATACATACAGTAAAACAATCTTTCGTAAACGGCGAGTGCTAGCTCTCCGTCTATATTACTCTTTTTCATACCTCGTCTCAGTAAATCGCCGTGTCTCGTTTCCTCACTAGCTTGCTCATGGAAGGTTCGCGAGCGGAAGAGAGAAAAGAAAAATCTGTGTCCTCCTAGGCAGGGGTGGCAGGCGGAGCCTGTACCACGTTTCAGCAGCTCATTGGCCTAGAGTAACACGTGTCTAAACCAGAGCAGTTAACTCCTTAACTGCTGCACCTATGGTTTATTCATTACAAATGAAGTGTGCTGCTTAGATTAATGATTCTTTTATTCTGGTGTATTCTAGTTAAGCCATACTCAAATATGGGTTACACCCTCCCCACTTGATGGTATGCACGTCCCTGTGCATCCAAATGGTTAGACTGCATAGAGCTTGAAATGGCTTCGTTTAGGCTATTAAATACTGCATTAACAACATACAGTAAGGGGTTACCTAAGGTAGAATACTGCAACCTTTCTGGTGTCTGACGTGACCTTTGAGATCGACGAAGGACATCATGTTCTTCCTGAGAGCTGTTCTGTGAACCAAATGAACTGGGCTGCTCAGTTATGACTCTTTCTTGGTCATTAGGACGCCCTAGCATCGTCTCATCCACTTCGGGCAGGACTTGCTCACTAGGTTGCTGGGTCCTTTCCACAGGATTTTCAACTTGAACGTTGGTCTCCCGCAAACTAGACTCAGGTAAGTCCACATGTTCGGGTAAGTTCTCAGTTGCAGTTTCAGGTAAGTTCACAACTTCCGTTTCGGGTAAGTTCACAACTTCCGTCTCCTCAATTTCCTCTGATTGTCTGTCACGTTCGGTGGGGTTGTCACGTTCGGTGGGGTTGTCACATTCGGTGGGGTTGTCACATTCGGTGGGGTTGTCACATTCGGCTTCATCATAAGCTGGAAACTGTCTTTGCACACTTTCAGTGCGGGGCACAACGAGAGTTGGCTTGACAGAGCTGGTAATGGAGATTGGTATCCAGGTAGGTACTGGTAAATACTCGGAGTCGAGGTCGTCGTCGTCTTCCTGAACAACAGTTTGCCTTGTGTTCCGCCAAGCCTGGGGCTTTTTGGGACTGTTTTCAGTTGACTCCGTGACCGGTATGAAGCTACAAGGAAGGAGCAGGTCTCTGTGCAATGTTCGGACTGGTCTTTCTTTCGCTTCCGGTTTGACCGTATAGACTGGTAGTTCGCCTGCTCTTCTCAGAACTACGTACACATCATCTTCCCATCTGTCTGCCAACTTATGCTTTCCCCTCAATTTAACATTACGCACGAGAACCCTGTCACCCACGTTGAGAGTTGAGTCAACCACTTGCTTGTCAAAGCGAGTTTTATTGCGCTCAGCATTCTTTTGTGCGTTTGAGGTTGCGATCTTAAAACTCTCCTCCAACCTATGTTTTAGATCACTGACGTACTGGGAGTGTGACTTCTTCTGACCATTCACAGGCAACCCAAATACTAGATCAATGGGAAGCCTTGGTTGTCTCCCAAACATCAGCACATAAGGCGAATAGCCCGTCACATCATTCTTGGTACAATTATATGCATGTACTAGAGGTTTTACATACTCTTTCCAATGCAACTTCTCATTGTCATTCAAGGTACCAAGCATTTGGAGAAGTGTTCTGTTGAACCTCTCAACTGGATTGGCTCTGGGGTGGTATGGCGTTGTGTGTATCTTTTTCATGCCGATAATTTCGCAGAGTTGTTTTATTGTCTTCGATTCGAAATCGGGGCCTTGATCACTTAAAAGTCTCTCTGGGACACCATAATGAACAATGAAGTTCTCCCAGAGGGCCTTTGCAACAGTGCGCGCTCGTTGGTTGGGTGTAGGGACAGCCACTGCGAACTTAGTGAAGTGATCAGTCATAACTAATACATCCTTAGTGTTAGACTGATCTGGCTCAATAGATAGATAATCTATACAGACCAGTTCAAGGGGCCTGCTTGTCTTGATGTTCATGAGGGGAGCTGCCCTCTCCGGCCTACACTTCCGGCGAACACACCATTCACAGGTGTTGATCATTTTTTCAACTGACGTCTGCATTTTTGGCCAGTAAAACCGAGTTCTGACCAGGTCAATAGTGCGGTCAGTTCCTAGGTGGCCCATGTTACTGTGGAGGTGTTGGAAGACTACTGACCTCAACTCCTCAGGTAACACGAGTTGAAAGGAGATGTCTGGACCGGTTTGCCTCTTTCGGTAAAGAACTCCATTCTGCAGTTCAAGACGACTGAGCTCACGCAGCAACAAGGGAAGCTCAGGTAGTTCTGCTCTAAGACTGGGAGGTGGGGTCTGACCAGTTTCTAACAGAGTGACTATAGCATCGAGAGCTGGGTCTAGCCTCTGTTTCTGTCTGAGCTCATCCTCTGCCATAGGCGGGGGAAGAGGAGAACCATTCAACAGCTCCTCTGCAAAGCTATCAGGGACAGCTGTAGCATGTAAGGCTAAGGACTCAACTAAAGCCAAGCCTGGGCAAGTGAATGACTCTGAATCCAGGCCTGCAGAATTAACTGAATGCCTTTCGCAGATGGCCTGTACAACCTCCCTAGAAACCATTTCTTTGTCATCGCCACTGAGGTGAGTGAGGGCGAATTGCCGGATCCTGTCACTTTCCTTCTGTGAGACAGGATCATCACCTGGGCTACCATGGGGATGACGAGACAGTGCATCCGCGTCTACGTTTTGTTTACCAGCCCTGTACTGGAGTTGGAATGAAAAAGTAGACAAGGCTGAGAGCCAACGGTAACTCGTTGCATCCAGCTTCGCTGATGTTAGGATGTACGTTAACGGATTACTGTCTGTCACTACTGTGAATTCCGTACCATACAGGTAGTCTGAGAACTTTTCGGTGACAGCCCACTTAAGGGCCAAGAATTCCAGCTTGTGGGCTGGATATCTCATCTCACTTCTTGAAAGTCCTCTGCTAGCAAAGGCTATGGCCCTCAACTGTCCATCCTGGAGTTGGTACAGAGCGGCACCAAGGCCAATGGTACTAGCATCCGTATGGAGGATATATGGGAGTCTGGGGTCGGCAAAGCCCAACACTGGGGCTGAGGTTAGCCTGCCAATGACTTGTTCAAAAGCCTCTTGACACTTTTGAGTCCACCTGTCACCAAATAGCTCTTTCGGGCTATGGTACATGGAGCTTTGTTGCTTCGTGGGTCTTTTCTTTCCTTTTCTCAATGGTGGGTAACCAGCGGTTAACTCATTCAACGGCCTTACAATATTAGAAAAACCCTGGATGAATCGCCGGTAGTACCCAGCAAAGCCCAAAAATGACCTTAACTCTTTAAGGTTGGTGGGGACGGGCCAACTCGTGAGGGCTTTGATCTTCTCTGCATCAGTCTCGACTCCATGCTCTGACACCACGTGGCCGAGATACTTAACAGAGGTTTGGAAAAATTTACACTTCTCGGGTGCTAATTTTAACCCAAACTCTTTCAGCCGCAACAGGACCTTCTTCAGGCGTTGCTCGTGTTCTTCAAGAGATGATGAAAAGATGATGAGATCATCAATAAAGACAAGGACCTCCTTAAGATTCATCGGACCCATACACCGCTCCATGAGCCTTTGAAAAGTGGAGGGTGCGTTGGTGATCCCTTGGGGCATCCTATTGAATTCCCAAAATCCTAAGGGACATACGAAGGCTGTTTTCTGCTTGTCTGACTCTGACATCTCAATCTGATAATACCCCGACTTGAGATCCAGGACCGAGAACCATTTCGACCCTGCTAGAGCGGAAAAAGCTTCTTCCAGATTCGGGAGTGCATATGCGTCTTTGATGGTTTGGAGGTTTAACCTCCGATAGTCAATGCACAAGCGAACTGAACCATCTTTCTTTTTGACTACTACGATTGGGGAAGCGAATGGTGATTCAGATTCCCGTATCACTCCCACGTCGAGCAGTTCCCGCAGGTGCTTCCTCACGGCCTCCACATCGTGTGGATGTATTGGTCGGGGTCTGGACTTGAATGGGGTTTCATCACTAAGCTTGATGTGATGTTGCACCTTTTCTGTGTGTCCAAAATCCAATGCATGCTGCGAAAATACTTCAGGCATTGAATTTAGCAATTTTGTGACACGATTTCTCCATTCATCAGGTAAGTCATTTCCAAAGTCGAAACTGATTTCTTCAGGTTGAGAAGAATTTCCTGAGTGGTCTGAAGAGTTTGATATCTTCTCTGTCTGTTCTTTACATATGACTCTGGTCACAGCATTAATGTCAGCTAGCACGCGGCCTGATGGGACAACAATGTCGTGATCGGTTTCATTTTTCACTACAACCGGCAGCTTACAAGGCCGCTTGGCTGGCAGGTTGACAAGACCAGTTAACACAAGCAAATCACTGGGCAAGGGAAAATCTGATGACGATTCGACAACTGCACATTTCTCATTAATGGAGTTGGGAATGTACACCGAAGCTTCTAAAACTGCCGTCTGCCCTGCCGCCACCACAGCTTGCTCTTTACCCGTTAACTTTGCACACCCAAGGCTGCAATTGCTAGCGGCTTTTCGACGTACTCCAAGGATTTTGAGGAGCGCTCTGAAACCATGGGGAACGGGCTGAAAGTTCGCACTGGACTCATGGAAGTCAGCATAAAGGGCATCTAAGGTATTTGTACCTATCAAGATCTGTTCTCGCGCCTCGGCTCGCAGAGGGGGGATAACTAATGCTAGGGTATTAACACTAATATCCGAACCCACAAAGTTCTTGGGAAAGGTGATTGAGAGTTCTACATAACCTAGATAAGGGACGGATTGGCCGTTTGCACACTCTACATCCAGGAGATCGCCCAACGGGTTTATAGGCAAGTCTGAGAGATGCTTCTCATAAAAACTCTGAGGCACGGTTGTCACTTGTGACCCTGTATCAAGAAGACAGTTCGTTTCTCTGCCAGCGATAATGACAGTAGCAGAAGTTTTGGTTCCGACCAAACCCTTTGGAAGGTGTATAGACGGCGCTTTTGACTGAACTTCCCTTGAAAAGGCACGTTGAGGCTTGGGACGAGAATTGTCTCCGGCAGCCCCCACTTGTCCCACACTGGAGGCTGGGATTAGTTTAAAGGCGGCTCATCACTGGCCCTAGTTGATGCTTCCCAACTAGATTGCCTTTCTCTCAGCTGTTTTCGCTTCGTGGCCACTAAGGATGGATTTGGTTCGTTTTCACATGATGAGGCAATATGACCGTCCTCACCACAGTGAAAGCAATACCAAGGACGCGGCTTTGCATTGGCTTTTGTAAAGTTCTGTGCGGTCGAAGCCTTCCTTTTCGTGGGGTAGACTTCGACTTTGGCATTAACTGTGTGGCACTCTGACTTTGAGTGCTTGGGCTGATTTTGCTTTTGGCTTTCTATTTTCCAACTGTTAAGTTGTGCACTCAAATCAGCAATTTGTTTCTTTAACACATTGAGGTCAGACTCACAGCTACTTGCTGTTTGTACATTTGACATGGCCCGGTGCTTTGGATTGCTAGGGCCAGGTTTGCTCTGACCAAGATGTTGCCTCATACGACGGACTTTTGAGGCTTGCTTGTCCTCTTCCGTGCGTAGAAGCAAGAGTAGCTCAGAGAACGAAGGTGGGCTCTCTTTTCTTTGTCCTAGCTGGAGGTCGCTGATGAGACTGTCCTCCCAACAGCCACGAAGGAATTGCTTTAACAATTGTTTGTCAAAATCCGACACATTGACACCTCCTCGTCGCATTGCTTTGGTCAAACAGACATGTAACCTTTGCAAATAGGCTGATGGTCTTTCTCCTTCATTCTGAAGTGTGTTCATGAATCGCGCATAGAGCTCATCGCCATCTTCGACGGCTCCAAACGCAGAATCGAGTACTCTCAGGTACTCAGAGGGTCTAGCATTTGGACCTAAATGCTTAGTGACGTCTGTGGCAGGCGACAGAAGACTGTCAAGGATCCTCTGTGTGCAGTTCAAGTCAGAAACGGCTGGATCACTCATGAGGACTTCAACACTTGTGTGCCAGGCGTCGTAATCAGCTTCACTGTTAGGGCGAGGAATGCGCCCAGAGAAAGCTCTAATCGCATGGGCGAGTGTGAAGAAACTTCACTACTGCGCACCACATGTTCAACTACCACCCGCCAGACATTGGGCGGGTTAAGCTCAAGTGTGGGATGGAACTGGGTCGGTGAGTCAAGATCGATCAGGTTTTGATTTAAGATTGGAATCGAATCCGTAGACTGTGAAAAATCAGCAGCAGGTTGACTGGGGGAATGGTCACCCTGTGCATGCAAACTTGTCTCGCCTCTGTCAACAGGGGGAGAAACTGTAGGCTGAGGAGATAGGGGGGGCACGTTTAAGTTAGCCAGTCCCTCTTTGAGCATGTTTTCTAGTGAATGGCCACTAAGATTGGCCATTTCAGACAGTTGTCTCATGTATGCTCTTGTGACATTCCTCGCATTCGCTGCATACGCCTCAGTTAAACTCCTAATTTCAAACGTGACTTCAGGCTGAGCAGAGCTTTGAATAGTCTGCGGCAAAAGAGGATTCAAAGTATCCATTGCACTGGCATGATTGAACTCAGATATCATCTGCCTGTGAAATTCAGAATGCGGATCATCTATACGGATGTGGCGGTTAACTGAACCGTGTTTCCCCAGGTAAATAGCTACTTCCTCATCAAGGTCACTGTTAGTAAGCCCTTTTATGATTACCGAGTTAGGGATTTTAATTGCCTCTTTAAGTACTACATCCATTTTGTCAAACTAGGTTTTGATTGTTTCTTATTGTTGTAATACTTAATAAGATGAGTCTCATGCAGTTTCACAATAACTCCTGGCTGCTGGCTCGCCAACTTGTAGCACTCATGTGCGTGTTTCAAATACTCCCAGATCAGAACAAGAGTATGTCACCCAAATTTGACACCGAAGAGCTCACAGATTTGGACCAGTAGGTTCGGCTACGTACAGGAGAGGCGAACTGAATGAGACTCAGACAACCGCGAGTTTTGAAAAATAGCCGGAATTGTATTTTTCTTTTCAATTAGAAATAACAGGACATTATGACAAACACACAAAACACTTACAAATGAAATTATTCCCTTTCGGTACCGGTACTCTCTTAATAATACCTTTTGGCAAAATCACAGTGATCACTCGATGGAAAAAAAAAAAGAAATCTTACCTGGGTGCACCCTTTCTAGAGGTACAGTTCACATCCAACAATGAACCACAATGTCAATCATCAGCATATAAATGTTAACACTTATTTGCATTTTCACAGACTTCGTTTACAGTAGTTTACAGTAGTTATTGTGATAGCTGTTTATATACCGCCGGATGCTAACGTTAGCACGGCTCTCAGCCTCTTGCTCAACACCATAAACAAACAACAGCTTGCCCACCCCGATGGGGTTTTTATTGTCGCCGGAGACTTTAACAAAGCGTACCTAAAGACTGTGCTTCCTAAATTTGTCCAGTTCGTGGACTTTGCTACGAGAGGAGAACACACTTTGGACCATGTCTATTCAAACATCAGGCATGCTTTCAGAGCGACACCCCTCCCCCACCTGGCTGGATCTGACCACCTCTGCATGTCCCTCACCCCCACCTACACCCCCCTGCTGAGAAAAACAAAGCCCCAGACAAAGACAATAAAAACCTGGCCTGAAGGAGCCCTTTCTCAACTGCAGGACTGCTTCTCAACAACTGTATGGGATTTATTCTCCAGCCACAACCTCCAGGAGTACACGGACACTGTACTCTCGTACATCAGGAACTGTGTTGACAATGTCACCGTCAACAAAAGGGTCAGGGTGTTTCCAAATCAAAAACCCTGGATGAATAGCGAAGTGCAATCCCTCCTAAAAAGCCGCAACACTGCCTTCAAGTCAGGGGACAGGGCTGCGTATAGGGCGGCCAGGGCAGACCTGAGTAGAGGCATCAGGAAAGCTAAGGCTGCCTATAGGAGGAGGATTGAAGATCACTTTGCTGACAACGACCCCAGAAAAATGTGGCAGGGGATCAATCACATTACCAACTACAGAAGCAATAACCAGGCAACATCTAGGACTGATGCCTCACTGGCTGAGGATCTAAACCGTTTCTTCGCCCGCTTTGAGACGACCAAGCCCTCAGCTGCCACACCACTTCCACCCGCCCCCAGCACTGGCACACTAACACTTAGGGAGCACCAAGTGAGGTGTGTTCTAAGGTCAGTGAATCCCAGGAAGGCGGCAGGTCCTGATGGAATACATGGAAAGGTTCTCAGAGCATGTGCTGACGAACTGACCGGAGTCTTCACTAAAATCTTCAACCTTTCCTTGTCATCAAACACCGTCCCGCCCTGCCTCAAAACCTCCACCATCATCCCCATCGCCAAGAAGACAGCTGTGGCCAGCCCAAATGACTACAGGCCTGTTGCACTTACGCCTGTAGTGATGAAGTGCTTTGAGAGACTGGTCTGTCAGCACATCAGGGCCGGTCTGCCTCCCACTCTGGACCCCCACCAATTTGCCTACAGGACAAATCGTTCCACCGAGGACGCTATCACCATAGCGCTCCACACTGCGCTGAGTCACCTGGAGCACCGAGGAAGCTATGTGAGAATGCTCTTTCTGGACTTCAGCTCAGCATTCAATCATATCATCCCGGAGATCCTGGTCCAGAAACTGTCTCACCTGGGACTCTCCACCCCCATCTGCCTCTGGATCAAGGACTTCCTGACAAATAGACCACAGTCTGTCAGACTCGGCCCCCACCGGTCCAGCACCATCACACTCAGCACCGGGTCTCCACAAGGATGTGTTTTGAGTCCCCTCCTGTTTACGCTCTACACATCCGACTGCTCCCCTACCCATCTCTCAAACACCATCATAAAGTTCGCGGATGACACCACAGTGGTTGGACTCATCTCAAGGGGGGATGAGTCGGACTACAGAGATGAGGTCAACAGACTGACTGAGTGGTTTCCAGTTAACAACCTCCAACTGAACACCACGAAAACTAAAGAACTTATCTTGGACTTCAGGAAGGGCAGAGCAGACCCGGCCCCACTTTACATTCACGGGAGCTGTGTGGAGAGGGTACACTCCATGAGGTTTCTGGGCGTGCAGATATCTGATGACCTCTCCTGGACTGCAAATACTACAGCGGTGGTTAAAAAGGCCCAGCAGCGTCTCCACTTTCTGAGAGTGCTCAGGAGGAACAACCTGGAGGAGAGGCTGCTGGTGACATTTTACAGAGCCACCATAGAGAGCATCCTAACGTACGGCATAACAACATGGTATGCAGGGTGCTCAGCTGCAGACAGGAAAGTACTGCAGAGGGTCATCAACACAGCCCAGAAGATCACTGGCTGCTCTCTGCCCAGCCTGGAGGTCACTGCAAACTCTCGGTACCTCAGCAGAGCTGGCAATATCATCAAGGACCACTCTCACCCCAGCAACCAACTGTTTGAACTATTACCGTCAGGCCGACGGTACAGGTCACATAAAACCAGGACAAACAGATTCAGGGATAGCTTCTTTCCCAGAGCTATCACCGTAGTAAATAAGCACAAAAACAATTGAACCTATTCCATACCGTCACTGTCATTATATTATGCTGCTATTCATACTGTCATTATATTAATGCTGCTATCCTGTATATATTGTACATACTATTGTTTGAGTACTTACGATTGGTTTTTTTTGTACTTTTTATATTTTACATTTATATTTATTATTGAAACTTGCACCAAGGGAGTGGCACTCCAATTTCGTTGTACTCTGTACAATGACAATAAAGGCTATTCTATTCTATTCTATTCTATTCAAATAGCAACAGTTAATCAGCTGGAGGGTTATTTCTGACCGCTCACACTCACTTTTGTCCACATTCATGGAATGTACAGAGTCCGTAAAACGTGTCCTTAAAACCACCCGCCCGTGAGTCCAGGGGAATGTGTGTGAAAAAGGGGGACTACGAGTACAAAATGGCGTGGTGTGTCTCTGTTTTGTTGCATCTGGCCTACCACACTCTGATGTGCAGGACAGAACAAAGTCATTTGGTCCTTCAACGGGGTTGGCTCGCCATCAATTTCAGGATCCGTTGGAATGCACCAGGAAGATACAAACCAAAGAAACAAAAAAAAAACCAAAACCAAACAAAAGAAAAAAACCTGACCTGTCAACGACAGTGTCATGGGACATATTAAGTTCCTCATAAAATCACAATTCACACATTCGCTTCAACTACTGGGTTTCAGTAAATTGAACAAAGTTTCCTACAGAACATTCCTAAACAATTATCATTAAACACTGGAACATTTTACTTGCAAGGCATTCATGAAACACAGATAAATAATGAACAAGTAAAACACTTTGCTCACCGATCTCAGAATTAGAAAGACGGAGCAGCGCGAGATGGCGCACGACCGATGAAATGGCATCGTCTCTAACTCCCGACCTTTCTCGACTAAGCAATGTAAAAAGAACCAGCTAATTACTCATCTTAGCAATATACATACAGTAAAACAATCTTTCGTAAACGGCGAGTGCTAGCTCTCCGTCTATATTACTCTTTTTCATACCTCGTCTCAGTAAATCGCCGTGTCTCGTTTCCTCACTAGCTTGCTCATGGAAGGTTCGCGAGCGGAAGAGAGAAAAGAAAAATCTGTGTCCTCCTAGGCAGGGGCGGCAGGCGGAGCCTGTACCACGTTTCAGCAGCTCATTGGCCTAGAGTAACACGTGTCTAAACCAGAGCAGTTAACTCCTTAACTGCTGCACCTATGGTTTATTCATTACAAATGAAGTGTGCTGCTTAGATTAATGATTCTTTTATTCTGGTGTATTCTAGTTAAGCCATACTCAAATATGGGTTACACCTTGGTTCTTTTTAAATATTAAAATAAATTTGCATCTTGTGGCACATTAAAAGTAAATACATTGGCATTACTCTGCATCACCCGCAGTTACAGCTACAGCACAGCTATTGCACGTGAACTAATTGCACATAACCACTTCGCTGGCTGTAGCCAAACTAGCAGGCCCAAGAAAGGAAAAAACACTAAACACTCATAATAAACAAAACTGTCACATCATCGCAATACTATGAAAACACATCTTAAACATCATTAAACAACATTTACTACTATTCTGACTGGTTAGGTTTTTTTTCAATGCACTGAACGACAATAGCGGTGCTAAGTGAGCTATGCTAACTCACAGAATAGTTCAAAAAGTTCGTAGAACCACTCCGAGTCCTTCGAGGTAGGTACCCGTCTGTGGTTCATCGCTAACGGCAGCTCTCTCACAAATGTTAATGGAACCTCCTTTTTTACTTTTAACTGGAAAACCGTGCTTCATGGCAGCATAGAGTTTTTCCTTGCCGTCCTTTTTTTCCTCTGCACCATACCTTCATGCGCACCAGACAAGAACTTCAACACAGGAAACTACGATGGATTCAGGGAACCCTGTACTTTTTTAGTGCCGTAAATCTAACCAGGGTTACACTATCATTAACAATCTCCTTAATATATTACAAATAATATAAATTATATCAGATATAGTCAAAGGAGCTTGCAAAGAAAAGCATCTGGACTTCTTTAAGTTGCTTGAAGACGTTTCACCTCTCATCCGAGAAGCTTCTTCAGTTCTAAGGTCAAATAGTGGGGAGTCCCAGATTTAAACCTAGTGGGAGTATCCCCCCACAGAGGGACAAAAGGACCCCCTGATGATCCTCTAATCGCCTGAGCCAAGGTGTGAAACTGGGTGTGGGTCCCAATCAGCCAGGGTTTCAGGTTAGCTCATTGTGAAACCTGGCCCCACCTTATGCGAATTCCTGAGGTCAGATGGCCCAAGATGTGAGTGGGCGTTAAGGCGTCTGGGGAGGGAACTCAAAACTGGATTATAGATAGCAGACAGTTGGTGTCGTGAACCACCGCCTCTGTTCAAAGATGGTCGCTCACAGTGGACCCACACCCAGTTTCACACCTTGGCTCAGGCGATTAGAAGATCATCAGGGGGTCCTTTTGTCCCTCTGTGGGGGGATACGCCCACTAGGTTTAAATCTGGGACTCCCCACCATTTGACCTTAGAACTGAAGAAGCTTCTCGAATGAGAGGTGAAACGTCTTCAAGCAACTTAAAGAAGTCCAGACGCTTTTCTTTGCAAGCTCCTTTGACTATGATGACCTGGATGACTGAGAACATTCACAGAGATATCAGATATAAAGCTTCATCTGCTTTATACAACTGTATCTATCAGATAAGTAATGACCAAAGGTCTGTATGAGCGTGCTTAAATGGTTTTTAAAGTTTAAATGATATTTCAGCAGGTTTCCTCTCAGTTCAGCTCTTGTAACTGTATTAAACCTGATTTTCACTCTGTAAGTTTACCTCTCCTCCACTCTGATCATATAACTGCTGCTCTGCATCTGCTGCCATTGCTTTTATGTGTTTTTATTGTTTTTATTGTTCTCTCATCTTAAACTGTTTCTGCAAGCGCAAATCATCCTCCCAGGACAATAAAGTTCTGAATTGAATCAGAGGTTTTTTATTCAGCAAAATCTGCCACAGAAATGCGCCAATGAACAATAACTTCTAATGGATTTATGTAGAGCCGGGCGGGCCGTGTGTGTGTGTGTGTGTGTGTGTGTGTGCTTTACTGTAGCAGTGAGTATCTGTGAACCCCTGCTGAATATAAATGACTCAAAATCCAATACTGATCTGTCTTTCTCACTCTGTAACACACACACTGCAGTAGTGACCATTCCTTCGGTAAAGCTGTTCATTTGCTGCATTAACTGTTGGCTCCTTCTCAGACTGCTGGAACATTTGGGTTTCAAACTGAAACCTTCTGCTCTTCTTCACACAAGGTGATGTCTCATTGCACACGAACAGGCAGGAATATACTGAAATGAACCTGAATTACCGAAAGTAAGCCATGACTAATAACTCCTTAATTTTCTGCAATATAAGGGGTGGCTGTGGCTGTGAATGACGGCACAGGTCTTAAGAATTACAACAGCTCCATTTTTGTCACACCCAGGAAAACAGTGACTGGAGACCACGACATTACTAAAATTTCTGAGACCGTGTGCAATGAACTTGAAATCTTGTTGATATTAAAATAGTTATGCAACCACTCAAGTGACTTTGGTGCATCAAGATGGTGATAAAGCAGCAATAAAACTGAGTCAGTCTGCAATCAGTTTGCATTTGAATGGGGTCAAGTAGGCAATTACAGACAATCTATGATAATATGTGATTAACTGTAAAAGAATCTGTTGCTGCCTGCTGCAAAGCTGTTGCCATTAAACAGAAACTCACATTAACTACTTATATTCATAGTCCAGCTCTAAGGCTCTGGCTGGACTGGTGAGGTCCTGGCTAGAGCGAGACAGATTCAACAAATAAATTTCTCCACAAATAGCTATGTTGTTACAGCAGGACATCAATTTAACTCAAAAATGACGTGGGCAATCAAGACCCTTGCTTTTATATAGGGATATGACCAGACTCCAACCATTTGCCAACCAGCTGAGTCAAGTCCTCAATTGCAAATGTGTTGCCAACAAGTTGCAAGTGTGTGCTGACATTCTGTTACCCTTCAAAATTAGATAACAGTTTTTTACAAACCTTTATCAATCTGTCTGAGAGTGATTGCAATAACTCTGAACTCATTGTATGGAGACAGGTTGTGAGGAGAAGCTGGTTTGACTAACCCTTTCATGCATAGTGGTCTCTACAGTGGACACCTATTCAAAGGCTGTTTTCTTGTATTTGTGTGGTAGTATACTTGCACATATACCACTACAATGGACACTGATGTGTCACTCCATACCCTGCCACCCACTGGTCGTTTAATGTTACTATAGATGTATGACGTGTTTCATTATAATTATTGTTATTTAACCGTGTCATGCATGAATTAGACAACCTCAATCAGAATTGAGTACATTTGCATAATGACTGAAACCAGCCCACTGAGTGAACAAAGGGCTGGGAGGTTCGTTCCTTGATCATTAACCCTTTAAGACCTACCATAGAACCTATGGAACGCCAGGACTGCCATAATGAATTAATTAAATACACCATTAAATAATTAATTAAATGTGGCAATAATTAATTAAAATTGGAATTAATTAATTAATTAAATAGTTATGACACATGTAATTAATTAATTATTGACACATTTAATTAATTATTTATGTATTTCACATTTTAATTAATTATTGACACATTTAATTAATTAATTATTGACACATTTAATTAATTATTTACGTATTTCACAATTTAGTTAATTATTGACACATTTAATTAATTATTGACACATTTAATTAATTATTGACACATTTAATTAATTATTTAATGATATATTTATTTATTTCATTTTGGCAGTCCTGGCGCCTGGCTCCTCATCATGAAATAATTTTATCTGTCAGCCTCACCCATCACGGCAAGGAGGCGGGGTTAACGCTTTCCCTGTAGCTTGTCTGACATCTGATTGGTTAAACTGTAAAGCAAGTCCACACAGATCGATCCCTGATAATAGATTGATGTACTCCCAGTAAATCTCACTCCGATCCTTTAGGTGGTGATATTCATTTTTAACTTTGCTTGGATGCGCTATGCAGTTGGAAGCAAGAAGTTGCTGCCATAAAAATCAAGACACTTGACAATAGTTATGTACCTCAATTGATACATTGCACGACGTGTACGAGAAATGTCAAAAAGCTGTCCGGAGCTGCTGAGAGAAGCAGCGAATTTAATTGAAGAAGCTCTGAGGACAAATTCCCCAACTCCGTCAGCTCAGACACCGCAGATACCTGCGGCACCATTACACACACCTGTCCAAAGTAAGTAACGTCAGCCACGTGTTATACTAATTGATGACTTAGCACACAGTTAAATCTTAGCAATTCATATGACCATCTAAATTTCAGTAGGCGGGGGTTGTGCACCTAGGTTTATGTGTGGTAGTTAGCTAATTATGCTTTGTGTGTGACTCACTTTCGTTGTGTGTGGATGGGGCATGAAACTAGATAGTCAGTAAAACGCCCTTATTTTGCAGCACGATGCCTGGTGCTGATGTGTAGCGTTAGTGACGTTTAAAATGATGCTAAGCTGAAAGTTCAGACTGTTGTAGCTGACTGGTGGTCTGTTCCGCTGGGATATTTTCTTTGTGTTGCAGGCGAGCTAGCAAGGCTCTTTGCTCCGTATAATGGTGGGAGTAGAAGAAATATGATAAGACGGTCAGCACAGAGCGTAGTACCTAGAAGAAGCTACACACATACGTTCTGTTGCTTGGCTGATCACAAGGCTAACAAAGTTCCAAACATTCAGCTTAAAGCGGACCTCCATGCTGCAGGACTTGGAGAGCAAAAAGTGACATTTTCAGGTAAGTCTGATAGTAGAAATTTACCAGAGCCCAGTTTAGATTGTGGTTCACTGTAGGTTTTTTGTTTGTTTTTTGTTTTTATAATTTTTACCGTGAATGTGATAAATATTTTGTCAATTTAATTTAAATTGGACTTAAATTTCAACTGTGTGATTGTTATTTTGTGGCTATTAGATAGTACTGGCTTGTTTTCAAATATGTGGGTGTTTGATTGAATGGAGATTATCTGTTTATTCTTTTAAATACAGGGAATGACAATGATCCCGAGACTGTAAGAACTAAACTGATGGAAGTGTTTCCAAAGCTCCAAGAAGGGGGAGGATTTGAGTTTCTAAAAATTACAGGATCTACTCGTAGTCGAAATCTTGCATTGCTTCAATGTCCCAGCACTGGATATACCATTGCGTATCTGAAAGACCCATCTGCAATGATTGGGCAGGCTACAATCTACATCCGTCCACTTCAACAGGACTTGCACTTTGATTGTGTACATAAATCTATATTGTCCTCATTTCACACTTAATAATATAAATAAATAGCATTGTGGAATTTACATTTATAAATGGATGTTTTCTATCTTTTAGGAGAGCTCAGGTCATGCCTCTGGTCCACTCATCTCCTGTATCACTTGTCAGAAGGAATTTTCCTTTACTGAAATAAAAATGCACAGAGAAAGCTGTGCTGGGTATGTACTAACAAAGACATATGTGTACAACATATTCATTTTACATTAGGAAAATGAGAGAGTATGACGATGTCAATTTTGTTAACTTCAAGGACCTCCACGCAGGAATCACACAGAGAACGAGAGGGAGGCCATGTAGAAGAAAATGATAGAGAGCCAGCCACAGTCAGTGAAAGTGTGCCAGTTAGGCCTGAAACATCAGAAACCTCAGCTCAAAGTGCAGTAGTACCAGTAGTAACTGGTACTGAGGAGTTTGTTCACAAAGAACATGACAATGGTCTGTGTAAACACATAGAGCTGCTATAAGTTTGCAAACAACTCACATTCATTCAGAAATAAAATATTACCTTTAATAAAATTACTTTAAAGTAAGTAGTACTGCATGTAATCAATAATGTAATTCATGACTATTAATGTAAAAATACTTTCTTGGGTTCTTAATGTTGTTTTGAAACCCTGAAAGTGATGCTAGGGTAACTGAAACCAGGAATCAAACCTAATTCTTTGCAGAAATGGAATATTTAGAATATTTCTGGTAATATGTATTAGACGATTGATTGGGTCAATGCGACTGTAGTATAAAGGCCTTTTAGTGTTCGTGGTAAAACACTATGTAGGTACTAGGCCATTTTCCTTTTGGTGCTGCACTGAATGACATTTTTCAGGTGTTCTACATCTTTGACTGTAAAGGAATGCATATCTGCATGTAACATGTTAAGACGGTTCTTTCTATGTGTAATTGTTTCATTTATGTTTGCGGTCTAGATTGGGTGTTGATTAAAGATCCAGCTCAAGCTGCCAAAGTTTTCAGAGAAAATCTACTTCGGGAACATGCATCTGGGACACCACTTCAGCTGAGGATGGATGTGAGGGACTCTGAGGAGGACAGAGACCGGGCACTTCTCTCATTCTATAAACAGCAACAAGAATGGGCATGTCCACTTCATTGTACCCTTCATGGTTAGTAATATAAATCTATTGTGTTAAATACATTTAATTAGTTAAATGTCTTTTAATGGAGTTGTGTTAGTGGCTTACTGATTTCATGTGGCTGAAATGCATCATACGATGAGCTCCGTTGGCCAATCGTGCTAACTACAATGACAGTTATATTGTTTTTACTCTATCACACAGAAGTAGCCCTGTTACAGTGAAAAACTGAATTGAACTTAAATAAATTTAATTTGTTACAGGTTAATAAGTTTGTTGTGAATGGGCCCAGTGGTCCTAAATAATATACCTGACCACTAGTAATATAAATGTGTATTGTACAATACTCCTCTTTTTTTTATTTTTTTTCTGGCAGGGTCAGGATTCTAGGATTCCAACAAAAATAATATTGCTTTCTCTTTAAATAAAACGCAATGTTTTTAATTAAATAGGTTTGGCAATAACACTCAGACATCTTTTTTTTTTGTACAGTGTAATCATCTGTATTTTATTTCAGGTGATGCTGCTGTCGGACAAGGGGTGATGCGGTACTTTGTGACAACAATAATATCCAAACTCCAGTTTGGATTCAGAGTAGATCTTGGTAAGTGTACCACTATTTTCATATGCTTTTGTTGTGGAAGTTTTCCATTAAATAAAGCCTGCAGACGAGCGGTGAGCGTTAGCTAACATTCTTTAATCAAAACACACAAAGAACATACAACCAAGCTTGGTGGAGCCTGCATGTCCGCGGGACAGATGGTCAGCAGAGTTCTCCCTGAGCCTAGCATGGCTCTCAGTTAAATACCTTTTTCAGGCAAAAAAGGCAGTACACAGCTGTTTTGCACCTTAAGGTTCACACTCCCTTGCTACCTCCCAGAGTCCTCAAAGAGACAAAGGACTCTTCCTGTGGAGTTGTC
The DNA here is from genome assembly GCF_041146795.1 of Maylandia zebra. Lineage (NCBI taxonomy): Eukaryota > Metazoa > Chordata > Actinopteri > Cichliformes > Cichlidae > Maylandia > Maylandia zebra. Next base: position 19,159,005 of record NC_135183.1, read on the forward strand.
TGCTTCCCTAACTTCCTTACTAGACCCCCACCATTTGTCTTGCTGTATGAGTGTGAGACTTGTTAAAATCCAGTGGCACCAAGGCATTATACGATAAAATAATGTGATTAATACATAAGTAAAAGAAATTCCTATACACGGTATTTCACCACTTTTAAATGTATTTTACTCTTATGTGGTGTTTGTGTCTGGATATTTTTTTTTTTTTTTTTTTAGAAATTAACAAAAGGATAATATTGGTATATATTATTATAATTACCTTACTCTCCTTGCTTTAAAGCTTGAGATAATTTTTAAAATACAGTTTTACATAAAGCACTGGCAAATTTAAAAAACTAAAATAAAGAAAACCCTGCTTTCTTGGTACTTCTAGGAGGAATGGGTCGAACACTGCTATTTGAGGGTGAACCGGACCATCTTGTCCCAGCAACATCAGAGGTACTTATCGAGAGCAGCCTCTTCCGGGTTGCAGGAAGGATGTTGGCCCACACCTTTTTGCATGATGGTCCCCGTGTCACAGGATTAAGTCCTGCAATAATTCACGTGCTGTTCAATGGTGACCCGGAATTGGCAACAATTGTTATAGAAGACTGTCCTGATCTGCACATCCGGAGTATCATACAAATGGTATGTAAAATTTAAAAAATAATTGGATTACAATCAGTGTGTGGACTACCATAATAACTTGTTTAATCTTAATTTTAGCTTGAACTCGAAGAACTTACTCAGGAACAGCAAGACACAGTCTCTGATCTGACCCTGTCTTGGGATCTCCCTGCAGTAAATAAAACAAATAGGAGATGGCTTCATAACAAACTTCTAGTGCATGCGGTAGGTTCTTGCTGGTTAAGTATCAAAGACATTGTTGTAGTTGTTGAAATTAATAAGCAGACAGATTAAAATACAGTAGCTTTTTATTCAACACTGGCAGGCAATGGTCATGTTTCCTTTTCTTCACCCTTTTTATTAATGCCGAAATTACTTTTGTAAATATTTCTTTTTTTTAACCACTAAAATTTACCATTCTCCCAGTCAAGTTAAAATTCTTCTTTTTTTTTTTTTTTTCTTAAATCATGCACATAGTTTTTCATAACCAAAATCTGACCTTTTCCTTCATACCTGGAAGTGTTGGCACTCACACCCTAATTCCACAAATGCACGCACACAAGATGAAACTTCAAACACAGAAATCCCTTTATAAAATATCTTCAGTCTGTAGTATACTGACAGCAGGTAAAAAATTTAATGTATGTTTGTGTTTTTAAAATTCCCTTCTTAAAATAAACACATTCCAAATCACTACTTGATGTAGAAAGGGAATCTGCCCACTCACCCATCAGTTATGCCTTCAGCAGAACAGTTATCTCAAGTCTGCATTACCACGTTTTGCACTTAACTAGGCATTAAAGACACATTGTCGTTAATGAAAAAGGGTTTCCTTAGCATTTTTTTTAATGCAGAATGTGGTTTGATGTTGGGAAAATAACAAAGCACCCATAAAAGATGTGTGTGTGAATTGAAGAATATATTACTCTAAACTGTGCAAATTTATTATATTTGTCTTTGGTGTATACAGTCTACTACAGTGTAAATAGATATGGCAAAGCACATCAGTGTGTCTTCATGAAAATTTCCTCTACCGTGCCAACTTGTATAGAATTCAGGATGATATTTATTCTTATACTATGGCTTGTGTCTCTCTGCCTGGAAGGTTATTGGGAGAACCATGCGCCAACTCAAACAGCTGAGAAAGGGAATCAAGGATGTCATGGTATGGCCCCTGCTAACGAGTAGGCCAGATGTTGTCCCACTTCTTTTCCCACGAATGGGAGAAATGCAGTTCACACCACAGGTAAACCTGTTCTTTCTCATCACTGATAAGAGCGGTCCCCAACCTTTTTTGCACCATGGAATGGTTTATGTCCGACATTTTTTTTTTTTTTTTTTTTTTTAGAGACCAGCCTTAAATCTGTAGTGGATTAATACAACAAAATAAAACCAGTACCGCTAACAAAAAAAGATGTATTAATAGCACACGGGTAAAGACCCAAGGAAACAGTGTTAACGATAAAAACCCTGAAAACCATAAATTTCACACCTGACCATCAACTCTCACAGCCCTGTACCTAATGACTCACCGACCGTTCCGTGGCCCAGGGGTTGGGGACCACTGATTTATGAGACCTTATTTATAAATGTATTTGGCGAACCTTCCATGATATAATATACTGAAATTGTTGTTTGCTATTAATAAAAAAGTTAAAATATATATTCTTTTCACCAGTACTGTAGACTAAGTTGTCCTCTTCCATGTTCTATCAGATGGTAATAGACAAAATCACATGGCCAGCTCAGGATAGTGATGAAGATGAGGAATTTGATGTTGAGTCCATGTGCCGCATCACTGGATTTCTAAGGATCTTCATTGAAACCGGTATAGGAACTTTTTTTTTTTTTTTTTAAATAAAGCTATTGCTCATATTGCAAATGCTTGATAATAGGCATTGAAAGTTATAATGTGTGAAATTCATAATTTCACTGTATATTCTCTGCAGCATGATGAACAATTAACTAAATGTTTCCTTAACTACATTTCTGACTTTCTAGCTTCATCTTTTTTTTTTTTTTTTTTTTTTTTTTTTTTCTAAATGACATCAGAAACAGCAGTATGCGACATTACGTGATGGCAGAGCTTCAGTTCATCCTTTGTCATTTTTTTTTTTTTTTTTTTTTTTTTAATAAATAGGACAGGGGGAATGAATGAGAGAAAGAGGGGGAGAGAAAGAAAGAAAACCAAAGGGGAGAAGAGACGGTGAGAAGGGGGGGGAAGAGAGAGAGAAAAAAAAAAAGAACTCCTGGGTCACCTGTATGGAGAAAAAAAAACAAACAAACAAAAAAAACAAACAGAGGAGACAGCAAACAACAAAGAGCAAGCTTCATCAAGTAGACTGGCCCAACTGATGAAATTCTGGGTTGGCTGGGAGATGCTTCCTCCTGAACTCAATGTGGAGATCTCTGGTGGCATCTTTCCGACAGCGTCTACTTGTTTTGAAACGCTCAAGCTGCCAGCTCGTTTCCAGACATACCAAGACTTCGAGGAAGCACTTATTTCTGCAATAAATAGTGCACACACAGGTTTTGGACTGGTTTAAGATTTTTCAGGCTAAAAATTTGCCAAAGTTCGAATAGAAAGCAATCAAAGGCGAATGAAACATGTTTAGTGGTTCACATTTTTCTAAAAAGCAATTTTACATTTTTAGATAAAATGGGAGAGACAGCAGTTCTGCATCCCAAGCTGCCATGTTTTTCTTTTATTTTTTTTTTTCCACAATTACAATAACACAAACATCATGATGGGAAAAACTTGAAAGAAAGGAACTTGTAAGATTATGTGAGGGAAGCAAATTGTTTTACATTGCATGTCTGTTTGTTGAAGCATGCTAAATAAAAAGCTTGGGTTGTATATCAGTCTCCTATGGTTCTTGACAGAATTCGGACGGTCTCCAAGTAAGATCCGATTGCATCTGTCAATGAAACTCCTGAAACAGGCAAAGTAGCAAGCTCTTCATCTGATAGCTCATGGCCCAGCTGAATGTCAGGTACTGATGTAACGCCTCCATGGTTAGTGTGAGGCCCGTTCCAGTCAATCCCGTAGTCCTGAGAAACCTGAACATGGAATAATCTTTAGTGTTGTAGTTACAACTACTTTAATACTTTAGGTCATTGCACAACACATTTGTGAGTTTTTTTTTTTGGTCCGCATGTTGGTAAGTATTTAAATAATATGTTAACAATCAAATATGATAAAACAGTACAATTGTGCATAGGCTAGAAAAATGTACATGCGACAAAGAAATGTTAGCTCAGAAAATGTTGGAGAGCTTATGTTTGAATCGCTGACTATGACCTTTTAGCACATGGTTTTTCTCCCCTAGTCAAAAACTAAACAGTATGTAGCAGGGTTTTTTTTTTTTTTTTTAAATTATGGTCAGATAGTTTTAATAATTTTGTTAAAAGGCGGTTGTTCTCGAACCTCTGAAGGGTCCTCCACGGGGCCTTGGTCTCTGTATCTTATCCAGAGTTGCTGTGGTGACTGATTCCGTTCAGTTCTAAGACCATGACTGTTCCATGCATCTCGGAAAGAGTCTAGGTTGCTCTGTATGTGTGGACGGAAAACTCGGTGCAAGGCGTACAGATGGATTTCACTGTCTGGATTAAGTGTTCCCTGATGTTCCAGTGAAGTGAACATCTGATAGAAAAGGTCTAGGGCATGCTCGTAGACATCTCTCCACATCCTCTCTATTCTGTGATTAAAATCAGATTGGAAATTTTTAAGTAATGTAATTTTCATAAAGCATTACACTGGTAGAGTCTATAACACAGCAACAGAAAATGTTATTTACCGCTGATTGTGGACACTTCGGCCTGTGATGTGAGAGTTCCTGTTGGTGCCTCTGCTCCTGATCATGAATTCAGCTACATCGGCATTCTCCCCACCTTTATCAGACCGAACCCTTGATGGCAGTCCGTACTCTGCTCAACAGCAGCAATAAAGCTCTCCAAGACTGTTCTAGCTCTGTTGTTGCCAGCCACTGTCAAGTAGACAATTAGTCGACTGAATCCATCCGTGCCACCATGGACAACAAATCTCCATCTGTGAGACAATATGTAAAACACAAAAAAAAAATCAAACTTTTTTTTAGAACAATTAATTAAAATTTCTATAATATGGTTAAGGATTCCTATGTCAATACCACTGATACCTTATTAGCTTATGGTTGCCGTCAATGTGCCATAAGGAGTTTGGACCTGGAACAGAATACTGCCGTCGTCTTAATACATGCAGCCGTAGACGTCTGATGTTCACTCCTTCTGCATCGACTCTGCGTAAAGACTCCCGCAGTCTTGAGACTGAGAGGTGGGCAAAAATAACCACAAACTAACTGGCCACTTCATTAGAAATACCTATATTAACCACCTGACCAATATTTTAAAAATATCTACCAGTAGAATTTCAAATATTCATCAGTTAGTGATACTGTCATGGTCAATTTTGAGGAAAGAGTGTCAGTATAATAAAATGCATAACAAATCATGGTGCTTAGTAAAGGATACATACACAATCATGAGCTTAACTTTAGCTTGGCTCACTAACAGATCACTTATTCATAAATTTCAATAACAGGCTTGTTATACTCACCAGGGACACGCACACCTCTTGCATTCATAAATCCATGCATTAGCTTGTAGCCGGTGTTTGGATGGCTTCTGTGGACTTCACTTACAATACGATCCAACTCCTCATCAGTAACAGATGAATAGAGGTCTGTCTTTCTACACAGATGAAAAACACTGAGTAATGTTGGAGTTTATGAAAGATTATCTTAGACTGGTCGACAATCAGGTCTATAAGTGATGACGTGATGAATCCTGCTTCCACGCTCAAACTGATCTGTGTTTTTTAAGAATGTTGTGCTTTTAACACGTTTTAATGCTTTGCATCTTGGTCTACCTAATCTCCACAAGCCCCTAAAAACAGTCAGTGATCACTGTCGGCCTCTCTAGGGTTTCATTACCACTGTTGATTTTAAAACTCAGTTTTTAAAACCTGGGTGTAACTGCAGCCCAGACCATGCAGCAGTATATTAATGACTAACCTATATTGATGACTGGGTGGATTATCTCGATTGTTCTCCTGACTGAAGTTTTGTCCATTTACAGCAGGTGTGTCGAAGTCCGGGCCTTGAGGGCCGATGTCCTGCAGGTTTTAAATGTGTCCTTGATCCAACACAGCTGATTTAAATGGCTAAATTACCTCCTCAACATGTCTTGAAGTTCTTCAGAGGCCTGGTAATGACCTAATTATTTGATTCAGGTGTGTTGACCCAGGGTGAGATCTAAAACCGGCAGGACACCGGCCTTCGAGGCATGGAGTTCGAGACCCCTGATTTACAATCCTGCAGTGCGATTGCATTTTGGCCCTAAACATCGAGAAAAGTTAGCGTCCTACAGCTTCACTGTGTCTGTGCTGTGTAGCTAGCGATCACATAGCACATCATTATATACCAGCTAGCCCAACTTCATTAACCCCACAAAACGTTTACTTTCCTGTCTTCATTTATGTTGGAAGTGATAGCAGAGCTGTACATCTTAATTTGATTTAGAAAACTCTTGGTGTGAACATGCTATATTATACTTAGATGGAAAATAGCGAGCTAACTTAATGCTAACTTCTAACTCCGTTAAATATCATATATTCTGTTTTCATGGATGCCTGGATGTTAAACTTAATTGTTGAACCTGGTAAAGGAGCAACGCTGATAATTTCATTACAGAATTTAGACAGTTTTTCAGTTCTCAGTGAGTAAATACCTTAAGCCGTTTTGTTCTATACGCCTCCTGATTGTCCTTTCAGACACTCCGAACCTCGTCGCAATTTCACTCGCTGTCAATCCACAGAGAACATGATGCTCTAAAACGTTAATTGGTATATCAAAAGCGGGGCGTCCCGTTCCGTGAGTTTGACGCTGTTCCGCGATGCTTTGCTGGAGTACTTCATGTAAGTTTGCAGTCACTCTACCATCAATGTCTTGGTTGGAGAGTGCGGAAATAAGTCCAAGAATTTCAATAAATTCCTCAGTTATATTTGTCACATGCTCCGGCTGAGCAATTCCTGCTTCAACATTATCTGCTAGGTCTAAAATATCTCTTACCAACTCAAGAGCGATTTCACGACAATCCCCCATGACGGTAGCCATGTTTTGCAAGGAGCCACTCCAGACCAAAGCAATAGTTTTTGACTCGATATGTGTTAACCCCGCCTCCTTGCCGTGATGGGTGAGGCTGACAGATAAAATTATTTCATGATGAGAGCCAGGCGCCAGGACTGCCAAAATGAAATAAATAAATATATCATTAAATAATTAATTAAATGTGTCAATAATTAATTAAATGTGTCAATAATTAATTAAATTGTGAAATACGTAAATAATTAATTAAATGTGTCAATAATTAATTAATTAAATGTGTCAATAATTAATTAAAATGTGAAATACATAAATAATTAATTAAATGTGTCAATAATTAATTAATTACATGTGTCATAACTATTTATTTAATTAATTACTTCCAATTTTAATTAATTATTGCCACATTTAATTAATTATTTAATGGTGTATTTAATTAATTCATTATGGCAGTCCTGGCGTTCCATAAGAACCAAGTCCGTCAGCTGACGTCTATTCCAACGTATGTCATAGACATTTCTACAAGTCAAGGAAGGTGATTAGGAAGATACATAGGATGATTCAGTAGCAACATTTGTCTCTCTTTCAGTTTTTCTTCTGTTTTTATTTTGAAAGTCATTTCCTCATTTTGTGCATCTCTTCCTCTCCTCATCGCTGTTTAAGTTCACCTATCCTTCTTTCTTGAAAGGTGTGTGGCCTTTTTATTATGTGTGTCTTCTTTCAGTCTTTGTCTGATATTCAAACCTTCTGTTTTCTCTTTCATGTTCTTTGCTGGCTTTCCGCTGTAGCCCCTTTGGACTTTTGTTTTACATTCTTTGGATTGCCTTCCTCTAACCAGTAGCTCTCATTATTCTCTGTTAGTATTCATTAAATTTGCTTTTATTTTACCACCTGCTGGTTTGTTTCGTTTTTCCATTTTTTCTGTCAGCAATTTGACCCACTTGAGAAGCTTCACCTTATAAGCAAAGTTGGCTTAAAGGTAGGGAGGGTAGCATTAAAGAAACAGAAGCTGGAATGGTGCGTTCCACAATGACAGTTAACTTGGAGGACCCACTGTGAGATAAATAAAGACTATGTTAAACCGTGAATCATGCAAATCTACTCTAGTGAAGTCCAAGACTAAAAATATGAAGCTGAAGAGGGGCACAATAGGTCCACTTTATATGTGACTTTTTTTTCATTACAAGTGATAATATCAGCTTGATAATGCCTCTTGAGCTGAGTGCTGGACTGTGTGAGAGGTGCATGCTCCATTTTTTTATTTAAAGTTGATTTCAAACAGAAGCTGAATAAGTACCGACATTTGTATTATCTGCTTCAGAGACCCTAAAGGAAAAATAAGATGAACTATAGTAGAAACGCTAACCACAAAACAAAATTCATGTTTCCAGATGTACCTTTGGAATATTTTGTCCATTTCCTAGAGTGGAGAACGCATTTAGCATAAAATTTAGCATATCAAGCCAAATTTTGTAGGCTGTGGTGCCGAGTTCCACACTTGCTTTCACAAATATGAAGATTTAATAATGCAATATACAAAAGAAAAAAAGCATGTGGTAAATATGCATGAATTATATAATATGTGTAACCTGCTGCTATACAGTTGTTTGGTCTATATGCAAAAGATAACTTTGTGAACCCGTGCAACCTACAACAAAACCTTGCTTTACCACATTAAACACCTGCAGGCAGGACCCAGCACAAGGGGAGACATGTGGGAACGCAGGTGGAGCAAACTAGCCATAACGAAACAGGGGAAGCAAAGCTGAACACAAAGCACATGAGACAATAACTACCAACATAAGACAGGAAATCACAAACACTGAGACACGGACACAGAGACATTGCAGAGACAGAGAGACAGCAACATACAGATAGACTACACACCCATACTTGCCAACCTTGAGACCTCAGAATTAGAGAGACATTCAAAAGGGGGAGTGGGATACATGTGTATATATATATATACAAAAAACTTGAATTTTGCAATGTTTATTTATCTGATAAAATAAGTTAAATGTCACCATTATTATTGAGTGAAACTCTGCCATATGCTCCTTGCTATCTAAAATATAACCAGACACTGGCGTAAATTCTCAACCATCTCACAATTCTGTTTAATCAGTTTTCTGTTTGATGTTTATTCAGCTGTGTGAAAACCCCGGAGGAATCCTCCCGAGGGATTGATAAAGTTTTTATAAAGTTTTAATCTAATCTAACTTTAATCTCAGCCAAACCGATTTACTCACGAACAAATAAAATACTGGAAAAAGGCCAAACAATAACACGTTTAAGTTATTTAAGAGAATTATATATCATGTTTAGTAGTGAAAGACCGCGAGGGTTTGAAAATGATGTGCCGGGAGTTTGCTGTTCTCGCAGGCTCGGGAGAAATTCGGGAGAATGGTGGCTCCGGGAGGTTTGGCATGTATGTACTAGAGATGGACCGATCCGATATTACGTATCGGTATCGGTCCGATACTGACCTAAATTACTGGATCGGATATCGGAGAAAAATAAAAAATGTAATTAGGGATGGGTATCGAAAACCGGTTCTTGTTGAGAACCGGTTCCCACTGTTTCAATTCCTTGGAATTGTTTGCCACTTTTAAAAACGATTCCCTTATCGATTCCAGTCACCCCGAATGACGTCATCACGTTGAGTAGCGTCTTTTACCCAGTAGGAAACACGGCGCCTGAGCGGCACAAATGCTCAAAAGTTTGGTTACACTTTATGAGAAAGGATGACAACAGGGCAACGTGCAATACTTGCAAAGTAGAGATTTCATCAAAGGGAGGAAACACTACGAATATGCAAAAGCATTTGCTCAAAAAACACGCGACTGCTTTCAACGAATGTCGTGTTTTTGATCCGCTCCGGACTAGCGAAGCTCAACCCAGCAGCAGCGGTAGCGTTTCCACGTCCTCTCCCGTTAATACTGCAGGTAACTAATCAATTAGCATTGCATATTATGTTAGCGCGATTTACCTTATTACAAAACCTGTTATTACTGTGCGTTGCATTTAGATAACCATGATGAGAGAGACAGAGTCTGGCTGGCTCAGATGCTGGCAGTTCTCGCTGCAGTCTACCAGTAGCGTCTCCTTTCAGGCCAGGATAGACGAATGTCACCCAGCAGTGTCTAAGTTTGTGGTCAAAGGCTTGCACCCATTTGCCACAGCAGATGCCCCCGATTTCACTTTGGTAAGTGAATGTGTTTAATTGTAGGCAGGACATTACTGGATATTCTTGTGTAATTGCTACAGAATAATTTATGTTAAACTTTGTTATTGCTACAGGAGAATATTTATTTTATTATTTTACATATACATTTTTTTTCCTGGGGACCCTGTGACACCCCATTGAAGAGCCGTAGGCTGTGGATCTCTTAAGATCTCACTGTTGGGTTTGTAAGGCCATGTTACTCCTAAATTTCTATCTTGTTCAAAGAGAAGATATAAAACACAGTTCTAAGCTAATCGACTTTAGTGTTCTCCCTTTTAAAAAAAAAAAGAATCGATAAGAGAATCGATAAGGAATCGAATCGTTAAACAGAATCGAAAATGGAATCGGAATCGTTAAAATCTTATCAATACCCATCCCTAAATGTAATCCGATCCATTAAATATCACGAAAGCACCTCACAGAACTTGCAACACGCCGTAACTCACCTCAGAACGTTAGCACGTCGGAGCAGTATGCATCACATGATAGAGCGGCTGTGGCATGCGGGACCTGTCGGCGGTCTGAATAGCATTTGGAGCTTCGCTAGCAACCCGGCATTTCATCTCCGACAAAGTTATCCCGAGAGAAGTAAAGCAAGTGTTTAAGTCCATCTCTGAATGTTTGTAAAGCATTCCTGCGTTAAGCTTAACAAACGATATATGGAGCGACTGCTTCTTCTTGCTGCTACTTCAATCATGAAACTGCTTAATGATCAGCTGATCGGCTTTTCTGTCGCGAGTCCGTCTCTCTTGTTTGCTTTTGGCCCACTTTGCACCAGAAAGAGGAAACCAGCGGCTGAACAACAGCAGCACGTTTAAGCTTGATCAGCTGTTGTTAGAATTTATTTAATATTACTTTCTACACCAGGATCCTTTTTTTATGTAGCTGACGGCTGGTAACTGTGCAGGGGCGGATCTAGCAAAGTTTAGCCAGGGGGCCGATAGGGCATTAACTGGGAAAAGGGGCCACAAAGACATACTTTTCTTTCTTATTCTCATTTAAAATGTCTAGCTTTTAATAAATAATTATCTGACACCCAAAGTTTTAATTTGATGTAAAATGAATAGAAGTCAATTACTGTATATAGTAACTATTAAGTCTAATATACCCTAGTAAGCTATAGTACTTTTTCCTTTGGGAAGGTAACATCTGTGCAGTCTGCAATTTTGTTGAAGAAAGATGTTGAATCTATTTAATATTTCTTGAAAAATAATTGATTTCTGTGCATTTTTTTTCACACTGCATCAAATTAAGGTTGATTACGTCGATTAAGCATCATGAGGTGGCGCGTGAGGGGTGGTTCCCCATTTTTTATTTATTTATTTTTGTTGTTGCTGGGAGTTGGAACCCTATTAGTTAGGTTGCTTAATATTTATGCTAAGTACTCTTTAAAATACCAGAATAGGGAGGATGGTGTAGGTTTAAGTTTATTAGATTGATCAGTATTGCTGAACTATGAAATATTTTTTTTTGCATACAGGTATAACAGAATAGCTTTAGTGTAGTTGTTGTTTTAAACTTGAGTATGAACTTATACAAAATGCAGCAAGATATTAAAAAAAACAGTTTTGTTGATTAAAACACACTATATCGGATTCATATCGGTATCGGCAGATATCCAAATTTATGATATCAGTATCGGACATAAAAAAGTGGTAACCCTAACCCTAACCCTGATTATACCTGTTGCATCTGTGTCATTTGTTTCTCATTTACTTAATCCCTCCTTGTAGTTAAAAGAACCACCCCTAGTATGACATTCTGGCGCATCAGCTGTAGTCTGTTATGTTGAAGTTGCCTCATTCTAATGTTTTCTCTGAGGCTGCTGTAAATGCGAATATATTTACTGTGGGTTTTGCTTGAAAAAGCTTTACGTTGTGAAAACCTGAAATCTTGAAATTAGAATTGTTGTGCCTTATTTTGTGGATCTTTTTACATATTCCTTTTGAAAATACTAAAATTTGTATATTTATTAATTTTTGTTTGTCTGATAGCATTTATTTATAAAATAAATCGAACATTTCAAACAGGTACTCACTACTTACTCAGTACTTGAGTAGCCTTTTCACCAAGTACTTTTTTACTCTTACTCGAGTAACTTTTTTGACGACTACTTTTCACTTTTACTTGAGTAATAATATTTTAAGGTAATGATACTCTTACTTGAATACAATTTTTGGATACTCGACCCACCTGTGGTTAGCACGCCGACACGTTGATGCCTGCCATATCAGGAGGGCGGTAGGGGAAAAAAACAAAAGGAAGTCCATCTGAGAGATACCTTATTTTCTTTGCTACTTTTCTTTGCCTGAGACTCAGGTTGTTTTCCATTCTCAGACCCAGATAAACTGGTAACCAAATGAAGCTGACAAAAAAAACTAAAGGTTGACAGCCAGTTAAAGTCAAGTGGTACCACATTTTCCTTTCTTTTTCCTTTTCTTTGGGGGTGTTGAAATATTGTATTTTCTTTCTTGTCTTACATCCATTTTGGTTGCTTCAATTATTTTTGTGATATATTCGAGCTGGTTACTCTATTTGAAGGTATTCCTACCTTAAGAATAAGCAAATGGAACTGAACAAAATATATTTAAAGGCTGACATCTGCTGAGATGTGATCTCTTGTTTCCTGTTTTGGCTGTCATCACTAAATTTCATTGAAATCCCATGTTTTCTGTTCGCTACATCTCTTGACACATCTGCAGTGTCAAATAATAAAATAAACCTCTAATATGAGATAAGAACCATGGTCTCATAGCTGACAGAATTTTACAATAATTCATTGAAACCCCAACATACCTGTGATGAGAAGAAGAGTGAGATTGAAAGACTCTAAAAAGATTTTATAGGATTTTATCATGGCCCTTAAACATGACCTAAAAGAATCCATGTCACATAGTCCTGTAATGATATGCTGGAGTATAAATCATGGAGGAGTTGAAATAAGGATTTAGTGAAAAACTTTCAACTAGGACAGTGGACCTTGATTCTGTTTTTGCTTCCATTGGCTCTTTGGTTATGTTTAAGCATCAGAAACTATTTGATCATGGTCATGGTCTTTTATAATATTAAAAACACATTCAAGCATTAACAATCTGTATAATTTATTGCAAAAGATATTTAACAAATAAATAAAGCAGTATAATTAGCTGCTTCTCCAGCGAGTCTTTCATCCCACATATTGGACTTTGACTCCTGCTCAGGGTGCAGCTGTGCTGAGTTCGTCAGAGGAGAACATGAACCCATTTTCCACCATCTGCAGATTCATCTGCAATCAAAGGCAGCGTAGCTGGAGTATGTAAGATCCGCAGGACAATGGACGCTCTGGAGATTCAGCTTCAGTTTCACACATCTAAACAGGTTCAAGAGTGAACAGTGTGTTTTATTCTTTAAAAGCTCCCAGCACTAAAGAAAATGCTGGTCACCACAAACAAACATGTTACTGTGCCAATAAGCAGCTATAAAAGGTTTTTTCATCACTTGGTCTGCGTAATTAGGGGTGTGACAGGAGCGCCACCATGAGCTCTAGAACAGGGCTCATTTGTATCTCCTGCCAAAATAAAGTTATGCTGTGATGTGCAGTGCATTGCTGTACACGATTCAAAGAAAAACAATGCTTTTTATCACTTTTGACGTTTTGACAGCAGAACAGTGTTAAAGAGAAATAGCTTGAGGAGTAGAAGCGAGCTGTGCACCTAATTGAATAAAATAAGTGAATCAGACAGGGTGTAATATGGACCCATGTTGCACAAGGCCAGAGGCATCGCTTTGGGATAACATGGTTACAGAGTCTGAAGCCCTGCTGGAACTGCTTTAGGATCTCTGAGGTCATTGGAGAACAAAGATCAGTTCCGTAACCGAGAGCTTTGGCACAACCACCACCATTAGGAGAGCTGCATACTCACAAAAGGAGAAAGTAACATATCTGAATCATTCTAGAAGACTGATTAAATTAAATAAATGAATCAGAGAAGAGAACCAAATTCTCTTGGAGATTAGTTTTTTTGGGTACAAGTGAGCTAATCTGCACGTCTAAGAAGGAACTTTGATTAAAAAAGAGTCTTTTTACAAATCTCCTGAAAAACACTGAAAATAAATTAATATACTGGTGTTTATATAGCACTTCAAGTCTTGCTAACCAGTCAATTTGCATTGATACAGCGCTCTATTTGACTCACATCCATGGCCAGATTCACTAGTGAAGCTAACATGCATGTCAGTACTGTGCACGCAGGCACAGGCAGGACATGCAGACTCAGCATAAGCCAGGAGGCTTGTTGCTGTGAGGTGACAGTGCTATTCTAACTTAAGGTTTAAAATGGTTCATCAGTGAAGCGGTACCCTCTGAGTTACTCCATTTCAAACTTTGTCTTCCAAAGGCAAACAAGTTTGGAGATGAAAACTTCAAGGAAACTGCTTTTCGCAGAAATGACATACTGGTAGTTCATCTGTTGTGTTTTGAACATTTGCCGTATCTTAACATGACACCTTTGATTGTTAATGCCATGGAGGTGTTGATATTCCATTGGCCTCCATCACCTCGTGTTGTGTCAACATTAGACTGTACTGTTTTCAACATGACGGGAAAGCAGCACTTGCCCATTTAATTGTAAGCTTCGTCATCATCTGTGAGTTCAACTAGCTTCCACAGCGTGCGTTTTGTTCCATCTTCCTTCTTTGCAGCTGATGGGCGCTCTACCCTCACGGACATTGCCTCCTGTTTAGGTTTTTCTTTCCCACTGTCACCAAGGCCATGTCCAGACTAATACGTTTTCGTTTGAAAATGCATCTTTTCCTCTCCGTTTTGGCCTTCCGCCCACACTAAGACAGCGTTTCCGGTCAAGGAAAACGCAACGTTTTGAAAACGCTCTCCAAAGCGGATACGTTTTCGCGTCGCAGTGTGCAGAGCGAACCCGGAGCTTTATCGAAAACGATGACACATTTTAGTTATGTGATGCAGTCATGTGACCAATTAAACTAAGATAGCGGAGGCCCCAACAGCACCGCCTACAACTGCAAAGCTCTCCAGCGAGTAGTGCGGTGCTCTGAACGGATAATTGGAGGTGAGCTTCCCTCCCTCCAAGACATCTACAGGAAGCGCTGCCTGAGGAAAGCGGGGAGGATCATCAAGGACTCCAGTCACCCCAGCCATAAACTGTTCAGACTGCTTCCATCAGGAAGGAGGTTCTGCAGCATTTGGTCCCGTACCAGCAGACTGAGAGACAGCTTTTTCCATCAGGCCATCAGACTGCTGAACACGTCATAGACACCTCAGCTTCACTACTGGAACTTCAACATTATGCACTCCACACTGTATATAAATGCCACTTGTTTTGCACATATTCAACTCTGTATATTTTATATATTTTATTATTATTATTATTATTTTATTATTTTTTTTTTTTACTATTTAATTTGTAAAAATGTGTATACACACACACACACACACACACACACACACACACACACACACACACACACACACACATAGGAAAATATTTAGTATACACATCCAGAAATGCATACACTATTATATATTGTACATATATTTATTAGTTTCAGGTTGGCCATTCTTGTATTTTGCTCGTTTGTGTTGTTGTGTTTGCACATCTCTGTTGCTTGTGGGGCTCGCACACAAGAATTTCACTCGCATGTGCTGTGCCAGTGTGCCTGCACATGTGATGTGACAATAAAAGTGATTTGATTTGATTTGATTTGATTTGATGTTTTGTTTGCAAAACAACTGCAGTTTATACATGTTCCAGATAGCTTTTCTTTAAATTCTCTAATTGTCACTCGCTTTTGCAACTTTGTACTTTTGTGTTACTCACAGCAACAACTCCACCTCATTGTTAGTCCATTTAAAAAAACTCGGTGCTTTTCCTCAACAAAGTGTGGACGCAGAGCATTTTCAGACGAATACACCGTTTTCAAATTTATCCGGGCTAGTGTGGACGTGGCCCAAGTGCTTGCTTGCAGGGGGTCATCTGATTGTTGGGGGTTCCTCTGTATTAATGGAGGCTCTTTACCTTACAGTACGTGATACTATATAAAGCAAACTGAATTGTTTTCTGTTTTACTCTATTATAATGAGTTTGCTTGTCATTTTTTCCCTTTTCCTTTTATTTTCTTTCATTTTATTATTTTGTCTGCTTTACTTTTCTTCATCTTTATTTTCCTTTTATGCACTTGTCCTATTTCATTTCCTTTATTGTTATAATTTCTTTTCAATTTCCTTTTCTTTTTTTCATCTTGCTTCGTGCCCTCTTTTCACCTATGGTTCTTCCATTTTTTCATTCCTTTCTTTCCCGTCCTTTTTTCATTTACCTCTGCAGCTTTCATTCCACATTTTTTCTTTAAATTGCGTCCCTTTTTCTTCCATTTCTTCCCCTTTCCTTCCTCTTCATCACTTTTATTCCTTCCATTTTTCCTCCTGCTTTCACTTCTTTTTATTTCCTGTTTTTTCTAAATGATTTCCTTCTCCCTACACCTTCTTTCCTTCCTCAATCTCCTTTACTTCATCACTGAGAAAAACATTTAGCTGAAATTTGTCCTTTTTTTCTGACAGTATTTTTCTTTTGGGTTTCTAATTTGCAGTGAGCTCTGACTTCCTTTGTGGTTTCAAAAAGAGAAACATCAAAAGTGTGTGTGTGTGTGTGTGTGTGTGTGTGTGTGTGTGTGTGTGTGTGTGTGTGTGTGTGTGTGTGTGTGTGTGTGTGTCCTTAGCGATGAAGCCCCAGAGTTCACTTCAGTCAGCTAAATGCTAATCACACGTCCAAACCAAAACTGCACTCATCAATCCTCCTTTCATCCCTTCATCCTTATTTCTCTCCATTCTTCCTCATCTCCTTCTGTAGCCTCCGTAGAGTCCCTACAAACTTTTTTCACTTGTTCCTGTGTTTCTCTTGGATCAGCATCACTCATATTTCTCTCATTCTTCCTTTCTCTGTTGTTCTCATTTGTTTTTTGATATTATTTCACTTCATTTTCTTTTACTTTTCTTCTTTTTTCTTCTTTTGTTCCTTTTATTTTATTTGTTTCCTTGACTTTCTTTGTCCCAGTAATTTCATTTCCTTCCATTTCACGATAATTTCTATGGTGCAGCTAATAATATTTGTTTCTTTTTTTTTTTTTGCTTCCTTTTCTTTAATTATTTTTGTTTTCTTTGATTTTGTTTGTCCTTTCATTTTTCACATTTTCTTTTTCTGCCTTTCTTTGTTGCCTTTTTTTCCCCTTTCCTTTCCTTTCCTTTCCTTTCCTTTCCTTGTCTTTCCTTTCCAGATGTTTTCTTTCCTGCGTTTTATCCTTGTTTCCTTTCTCTGTTCCATTTTCCTTGGCTTTCTTTCCTTGATTTCTTGGGTCCATACTTTCCTCATATCCTTCCCTTACTTCTTTGCCATTTTATTCATTTAACTAACTTTTATATTGCTTTAATTTATTCTTTCCTTTCCTTTCATGTCCAACCCTTATGTTTTCTTTATTTCCATAATGACCCCTCCACCCTGACATCCTCACCTCCTCTGCCTCACTTGCTTTTTATTTATCACTTCCTTGGAATTCCTCAAAACTGTTTACTAGGCTTTCCACCTCCTTCTCCTCCATCCCTCATTCTTTCTTCTTTCATTTCTTTCTTACATCTCCTTATCACATTTCCCCTACTTCACATCTTCGTATTTCCCACATTGTAAAACAGAAACCTACGTCCCTCCCTCCTTTCTTTGTGCTTCATATTTTCTCTCCTTCAATCACCTCCCTCTTTTAGGCACTGTATTCCTCATCCTTCCCTCGCTGCCTCCTTTGGAGGCAGAATTGATTCAATCACTAATTGTGCTGAAACAAACAGAAGTTGATTAATTCATGTTTACGCTCTCTCACTCTGATAAATGATTCAGCACAAGAAAAAAAAACCTAACTTGTTAACACGAGAAGAGAGAGAAAGACAAAGTTCACGTCTTTGCATTGTGAGCAGTAAATGGGATCACTGCCTCGTTTAGCTCACTGGCTAATTAAAATTCACTGTATGTGTCCATTTGTTGGTATTTATTGTGTGTGTGTTTATTTTCACTGTGTGTGTGTGTGTGTAGTCATTGGTCAGACTGACAGAGACTTATTACGGTGTCACTTTGTGTGACCCCTTTTGACCCTGCTGGCGGTAAAATTGTGTTTAAGTGTGCAGCGTGCTTGTGTGTATTTATATGCGGGTGAGTGTTTGTCCTGCTAATGACTTGTCAGCTCCCACCACAACAGCTAAAGGTGACGCTTCCTCCCTGGAGACACACACCCACCCACCAACACACACACACACACACACACACACACACACACACACACACACACACACACACACTTCTTATTCTGGCATCGTTCCTCCCAAACACAAACATCAACCAATGCTGCAGCTTCAAGAACAATTTAATCAAGGAATGAAACCTTGCATTCCAGGGATTAGACACCTGCAATTGCAATGCTTTTCTTAAAAGCATTCAGATGAAGCCGCGCATTACACGCAACATGCACCTGTAATGTCTGAGTATAAAGAAGGACAAAATGACAGTTTCACAGAAGTAAAGGCAAAACCAAACTAGATTGCCACCTGGTGGCTGGTGCAAGTATGCATGATGAGAACAGACCAATAAAACTAATTTCATTCAACAGAACTTACTTCTAGCTGCACACCTTTTACCCCGTCCCAAACTTACCAGTATCACATCAGGATAACTTGTAAAACAACTGCATAGCTTTTATGAGAGAGAGACACTATCACTAGAGTCTTGAACATGTCTATTGCTTCTGTACAGGGGAAGTCTGTGGTGATCGCAGTCAGTATAAAACATGGACGTAGTTAGCTTGACGTCCAAATGATGTTCTCTAGCATATCGAGACTATCTCTCCAAACCGTTACATATTCCATATGTACGGGGGTACAACCCTCCTTGGTCGTTGCGTGTGGATATTTCTTTAAGACACTCTGGCACGCCCGGCTACGCCCCACAGCTCACGTATAAAACAGCTGTGCAGACGTGACACCGATGATTGTTTGATCTCCACTTGTTGTATGTGGGTGTGAGTGCCTTGAGAGTGCTGTATGTATTAGAGATGGACCGATCCGATATTACGTATCGGTATCGGTCCGATACTGACCTAAATTACTGGATCGGATATCGGAGAAAAATAAAAAATGTAATCCGATCCATTAAATATCACGAAAGCACCTCACAAAACTTGCAACACGCCGTAACTCGCCTCAGAACGTTAGCACGTCGGAGCAGTATGCATCACGTGATAGAGCGGCTGTGGCATGGGGACCTGTCGGTGGTCTGGATAGCATTTGGAGCTTCGCTAGCAACCCGGCATTTCATCTCCGACAAAGTTATCCCGAGAGAAGTAAAGCAAGTGTGTAAGTCCATCTCTGAATGTTTGTAAAGCATTCCTGCGTTAAGCTTAACAAGCGACTGCCTCTCCTGCTGCTACTTCAATGGTGAAACTGCTTAACGATCAGCTGATCGGCTTTTCTGTCGGGAGTCCGTCTCTCTTGTTTGCTTTTGGCCCACTTTGCACCAGAAAGAGGAAACCAGCGGCTGAACAACAGCAGCACGTTTAAGCTTGATCAGCTGTTGTTAGAATTTATTTAATATTACTTTCTACACCAGGATCTTTTTCTACATAGCTGACGCTGGTAACTGTGCAGGGGCGGATCTAGCAAAGTTTAGCCAGGGGGGCCGATAGGGCATTAACAGGGAAAAGGGGGCACAAAGACATACTTTTCTTTCTTATTCTCATTTAAAATGTCTAGCTTTTAATAAATAATTATCTGACACCCAAAGTTTTAATTTGATGTAAAATGAATAGAAGTCAATTACTGTATATAGTAACTATTAAGTCTAATATATATACCCTAGTAAGCTATAGTACTTTTTCCTTTGGGAAGGTACCATCTGTGCAGTCTGCAATTTTGTTGAAGAAAGATGTTGAATCTATTTAATATTTCTTGAAAAATAATTGATTTCTGTGCATTTTTTTTCACACTGCATCAAATTAAGGTTGATTACGTCGATTAAGCATCATGAGGTGGAGCGTGAGGGGTGGTTCCCTATTTTTTATTTATTTATTTTTGTTGTTGCTGGGAGTTGGAACCCTATTAGTTAGGTTGCTTAATATTTATGCTAAGTACTCTTTAAAATACCAGAATAGGGAGGATGGTGTAGGTTTAAGTTTATTAGATTGATCAGTATTGCTGAACTATGAAATATTTTTTTTTGCATACAGGTATAACAGAATAGCTTTAGTGTAGTTGTTGTTTTAAACTTGAGTATGAACTTATACAAAATGCAGCAAGATATTTAAAAAACAGTTTTGTTGATTAAAAAACACTATATCGGATTCATATCGGTATCGGCAGATATCCAAATTTATGATATCGGTATCGGTATCGGACATAAAAAAGTGGTATCGTGCCATCTCTAGTATGTATGTGCATCCATCAGGAGCGTGCTTCAGCATCATCCGTGGGCGCTGCCTCTCCCCTGGTATTCCCCGGTATTCCCCTGGTAGGCCCGGTATTCACCCGGTATGCCCTGGTATCCTTAGCTTGGTTCCCCCTAGCTGGCCCTTTGCTCTCCACTTGGTTGGTCTCGATTGCCCGGTTTATCACCTCGAAAAATAGGCTTATGCGCCAGTCAGACCACGCTGTGCGGCTGCTGGCTAGCGAGTAGCTCGGCTTCAGCGTTGAAGCCTACGTCTGGGCACTGTGCAGCTCGGCTGCTATGTATGTTAACACAGATGGGATACGGCTTCAGTGTTCCAAGCGTTCGCTGTTGGCCTGCTTAACACTGTGGGGAATGAACAGTGGGGAATTAGGCTACAGTTTGTGCCAGCTAATCATTAGCCGGCCTGCGAGTAACATTCCAGCCTATTAGCCGGTCTGGCGTGTCGCCCGCAGCTCGCGGGTTAACGCAGCCAGCAGGGCTCCGCTCATAGCTCGGCTACTTTGGGGAAATGTGTCAGAGTTCCAAGCATACGGTTTTACCTGTCAGCACTGTGACACAGGGGGAATTGAGGTTGCGGCTAGTGCCGGCTACCTGTTAGCACTTCCTGGTTAGCGTGTGGACCCACACCCTTGCTTGGTAGCAGAAGTATGGCAGCCCACACGTCCCAAACATGTCTGTGTATGGCATTTTTGCCTTTTGACGATTGGCGAAAAAGGAAAAATAATAACTACGTAAGCAGTCGGAGCATGCTGTGCTCGCTAAAGAAGCTGACGCTTGCATGCACTGCTTTGTGGCCAGCATGAACTAGGCAGATCATACTTGGTTTTCTGACAGCATTAAATGGCCCGCCCCTCTCCCTTCTTCTGCCTCCAAAAATGAGAGAGCAGGCTACTATGGGGAACATGGCTTCCATCCTCTCCTCCGGTGTTGCCCACCTGTCCCTGGGCTGCCCACCGCTGGTCCCCGGGCACAGTTTTGGGGCGAGATGGGTCCCTTCAGCTCTTGAATGGAGCATGCCGGGTGTGGGAAATAGCCTTCCTGAGGTCCCATCTAGTGAGTGGACCTCAAGGTTGATGCTATCACGCAGCCTCAGTGGCTCCTGTCTCAGGTGCCGCTGCTGTCTGGTTGGTCTGGTTGCAGGCAGTTGAGTGCCCTGCCTCCCAGCATTTATGGTCCCCTGCCTGCAGTTGGTTGCTGCCATGCATGGCGGGAGTAGTTGCCTTTGGCCCTTCCCTGGGCAGGGCGGCATGCCCTAACAGGGGCGTGAGGGTTACTTATGCCCTCCTGGTGGCCATTTTGTCGCTCCCTCTATGGATGGAGCTTGACACGACAGCTGCAGGCGGGCTGTGCATGGAGTGCCCGTCCCTATCCTGTACCTCTCAGGCTAAATGAGGATGATGGCTGCAGTGTTCCCTCCCATGGCCCTGCCTCTGTGAGGCGTGGGCCGGTGCAGGTTGATTATTGTGAGGTGGATGTTGAAGAAGCTTCCATCCCCTCTGGCTACCACTGGAGTGGGGCCCGGACGGGTGAACCCATGTCTGGGTCGCCTGATTCCGGGCTCCTCCCACAGCGTTCCCTCTCATGGCCCTGCCTCTGTGAGGCCTGGGCTGGTGGAGGTTGATTGTCAGGAGGTTGAAGTTTATGACGGTCAGACGACCACGGTGCCTGATGGGACTGCCTGTCTACCCTGCAGCCACCTTGCTGTGAACAAGCTGAGGGGACTGTGCAGGCGTGTGGAGACGGCCGTGTTCAGTTGAGGCGGGGAAGACTCGGAGCCTAGGCTCAGCTGTCCTCCAGCCACCCTCCTCCCTCCTGACATCCTTTGTGTTGGGCCTAGTGGCCAGCACTGCTGCAGGCTGTGTCCCCTGGCCTATTGCGCGCGCTTTGCCAGTTTTATACGGCAGTTGGACCTTGCTGCGTCTGACGGCTCGACCAGAGGTTGACAGTTCTCTGGCCTGCGGCGCTGGCTCTCTGGCACATTGCCAAATTATTACGGATCTACGTGGCCGGCAGGGCCCGCTCAGTGAGCTGAGACCCTGGCAAGTTACGTCCCTGGCTGCAGTGCAGCTCCAGGCTGTCTTCCCCTGCCGTGTTGCCTGCATTCGCCAGCTTACACGCCAGTTGGATCTCGCTGTGTCTGATACGTCAACCAGCGAGTGTTCTCCAGCACACAGCGCTGGCTCTCTGTCTAGTGCATTGCCCCTGTGTCACGGGTCACATGGCCAGCAGGTGCCCGCTTAGTGAGCTGACACTTCCCGACTGTTTGCTAGTGTCTACGGACGGCGCAGAGTGGCTGCTATGCCCTGGTGACGAACCTTGGGTTGCTCCTCACTTGGGCCCTCAGTGGCCTGGTGCAGGTCAGCTGCTCTGCTCCTGGGACAGGCCCTGGGCCTCGTCCTACCTCGGCCATCCACTGAGTGGCCGAGCTGCTGCGAAAGGCTCTCTCTCCCTGGCACTGTGTCACTGCCTAGTGCCAGGCGGGGATCTGTTGTGAGTTGACTTCTCCAGCCGGTGGCTCCATCTTCCCGTCTGGAGCGTTATCCGCATATCGCGGATTTCTGTCACAGCGATAGCCAGCTGCCATGCTCGAGTGGCTTGGTAGGCTGTGTTCCCCGGGCGTTTGCCCGCATTCACGGCTTACACGCCAGTCTCACCTCGCTGCGGCAAGTGGCATTTCTCCAGCCTAGTGTAGCCTGTTCTGTCTGGCATGTGCCCGCAATGCGCCGTGCACACGGCCAGCAGAGCTCCTGTCATTGCTCGAGTGTGGCGGCTTCTCGTCTCTGACTGCAGCTTAAGCCGCTGCTGCTGCTGCTACTGCTGCTGCTGCTACTGCTGCAGCTACTGCTGCAGCTGCAGGCTGTGTTCCCCTGGCGTATTGCCCGCACTTTGCCAGTTTACGCACCAGCCAGGCCTCACTGTGTCTGATGCTCCGTCAGGCATTGAGTGTTCTCCAGCCTGCAGCGCCAGGCTCACCGGTTACACAATAGCCAGGCCTCGTTGTGTCTGATACGCCAGCCAGCGAGTGTGTTGTGCTCCAGCCTGCGGCGCCGGCAGTATCAGGGTGTCTCGTCCTCAAGTTCACTCATTCGCCACTCATTGGCTCATTGAGCTACGCTTCCTCTCCTCACTCTGCGCCTGGGATTCCAGGTTTGGACCGTCAGTCGCTCCAACCGCATGCCACGGGTTTGCGCTTGTCAGACCTCACTGTGTCTGACATTTCGGCTAGTGAATGAGATCGTCCCCAGCCTACAACGCTGGCTCCCTGTTGGTGCTTCGCCTGTGTGTCACAGACTTACACTGCCAAGTTCAAGTTCAAAGTTTATTCGCCACAAGCAGTGGCAGGTTGCCCTGCAGTGGAACGAACCCACCCCCCGACCTTACACATACAACACAGACATCACATGGGGATACAAGTAAGAGAACGGTTGCATTACAGAAAAAACACTGAAATGTACACTACAATGGGAAAGGTACAAGAGGAAAAATAGAGACCTCTACTCATGCTGGGCTACAGGAGGACAGCATGAGAACAGGAAACAAAAAAAACTCCTCTGCACAGAAAAGCACATAAATGTCTACAGTACAACATTATAGCGCACGTGACCAGCAACAGGGTTGGGTAGGGGATAAGGAGTAATCCCAGGCAACACAGCAGCCATCCTGCCACTGCGCCGACTCTCCAGCACGGGCCCAGACCCGCCTCGTGTTCCCAGGAGGCAACAAGCATCGAAGGCATTGGAAGGGGAAGGGAAATGTGTGAGTGCTTATCAGTGTAAGTGTATTTGTGTGCATGTCCATAGTTCAGCTGTGACAGTGTCCTTCGCCTTATCAGGCTAAGTAAACAGTCTGCTAGCCAATCCAGGTGGCCTTGCATGGGATGGAAAGAATAGTCATCACACAGTCATTATCAGGGAGTTTTTGTTCGGCTCTAGCCCCAGCTGGCACCATGGTGTCCGCATGTTGATGTTGTCAATTTTCTTTTTATGCAAGCAGCTCAGAAGAGAAGAATTTCAAGCTGTTCTTAACACTCCGACACTGGTCTCTCAATCTCCCGTTGGAGAGCCGCAAGCCTCCCCAAGATGGTATCAAACTTCTGTTCCATGGTGTTATCATTCTTTTGATTCTGAGACCCCACAACTGCAGTGAAATGTTCTGCGATGTGATCCAACTGTCGCTCAAGGGTCTCATTTTGAGCAGGCCTCTCTTTGATGTATCCCAACATATGCTCAATGGTGTTGTTTTGATTCTTCACGGCAGCTGTAAGCGTCTCCAAGGTGTTAACCACACTGCGTTCGTTGTGAACCCGTCGCTTCGATTCCAGCGGGCAGCTTTGGGGGGGTTTGAACAGCTGGTTCCGCTCTCTTATTTCTCCGATAAGTCAGGGCCAAGCCAGCTCCAATCAGCAAGAACCCTGTTATCATGGTTCCGAATAGGTAGATATCTTCAGCGTCCTCGATCGACAGTCCCACCAGGCACATGACCCTCCAGTTCTGCCACCCATCCATCGTGTATCCGGCAGGGAAAGTCCCTCCAGGGCACTCGGGCTCTCCCGAGCCCAGACTCCTCGTTGAGAAAAGGGTGTCAATATCATTCAGAGACCAGTTGAGCAAATCCATAATTCTCTTTTAGGTTTTAGGGAACGACAGTGAGAGACTGTTCGAGGGAAAGTAATACACACGAGACAAGACAAGGACAAGAGGCTAAGCAGGGAAGATAAGGGGAAGGAGGAGAGGAGAAAAAGTGCGACCGCCTTCACCGAGAGCCAAGAGAGCCAGCACGGGAACGCCCAGTAGCTGGGACTTTGTCTGACTCCTCTGTCTGCGGACAAGCACGTGGTGACGGTGCTGGGAGTGGGCCTTCGGGTCATCGCCTTGCTCAGCCCTCCACTTACGCAGGTTAGGCTGCCAGCCACCCCCTGCCTGTCTGTCTACAGCTCGGGGCGGCTTCGCCTTTGAGGATGAACGGGTCATATCCCAAGCTTGACCTGCGGTTGCTGGCTGTGTTCCCCTGGTGTGTTGCCCGCTTTGCCGGCTTACATGCCAGTCGGACCTTGCTGTGGTGAGTGAGAGTTCTCCAGCCTGTAGCACAGACTCTCTATCTGGCATTGCCCACATGTCGTAGGCCTGTGCGACCAGCAGGATGCTGCTTGGCAGCTGGGTGTGTTGTGCTCTCTGGCATTCTGCCTCGCGGTTCCCGGGCTGACCTTGAGCGGCCGATCACTTGCGGTCCTGCATCCTGCATGACCGATTCAGGCCAGTGTGGCGTCTGCAGACTGCTGCCTCCGCCCCCTGCCTCGACCTTTGCGTCTGCGAAGCCCAGACCAGGGCGGTGTGCCTATTGGTGCGTTGTCACTGACTCCCGGCACCTTCACTCTCGGCGGTTTGGTTGCACTGACTCCTCGTGGGGTGTCTTACAGAGTTACCCCGTACATATGGAATATGTAACGGTGTGTAGAGATAATCTCAATATACTAGAGAACATACAGTTATGGTGTAACCTTGGTTCTCTTAGTGAGAGACTATCTCTCCACCGTCAGACCGCTCGGAGACACATTCTGATCAAACTATCACCGGTGTCACTTCTGCACAGCTGTTTTATACGTGAGCTGTGGGGCGTAGCTGGGCGTGCCGGAGTGTCTTAAAGAGATATCCACACGCCACGACCAAGGGGGGTCATGGCGTGTGCATATGGAATATGTAACGGTGTGGAGAGATAGACTCTCACTATGAGAACCAAGGTTACACCGTAACCGTACGGTTTGTGAGTCTGCTGTTGAGGCCTCAGTGTGAACATTTTTTGCAAAGCTGAAGGCACTTGGTTTGTTGGCCTCGTGTTTCAGCCCTGGAAGATCCATCCATCTTTTCTACTGAAGTGGGAATTAACTCACTTTTGGAAGTGGCCGTTAAAAGAACTGTGGTGACTTTGGGTTTCATAGTTAAATCTCAGGTTTTCTACTTAAAAAACCCCCTAAAACATCTTCAGTAACTTTAAATGATAACTTGGCTCTTTTATTCATTCTGTGTATTATCCATTTTTTATTTCACTACATCTCATATAGACTAAGAACAGCCTAGCCCATAGGACTTTCCAAATCTACCTGAGCACAATGAGTCACATTCACTCATTCACCCAGCACTCTATTATGTGATCATTTGAGGCTTCAGGCTGCAGAAACTCATTTTACTGTAAAGTAAAGATCCCACAATAATATGGTTGTCATAATTTTTCTGGAAAAAGATAATACTGCTTGTCGATTTGATCATTATAAGGTTTTTTTTTTTATACCTTTAAAACAGTTTAACATAAAGAGTAACGACGAATGTTGTTGAATTTCAGCATAAATCAGCATAAAACACAAGTATTTCAAACTGTCCTTAGATTTATTTACAGCGGATAAGAAAGCAAGTATACAGAAAGTACAAATGGAAATGAGTTCATCCATCAACCAACCATATGGAGAGCGAAAGGTCCACAATTAAGAAAGAAAAGGACAAATATGTTTTTCGATGTGGATCAAAGCAGACACGCCAGCATAAAAAAAAACTGTGCAAGAAATAAACTGAACTCATCTGAGTTGAAGAAAGTCGAGGATCCTCTGCGCCTCTGTGGCTCGATGTGTTCAGCTTCTTTCCAGTCAAAACGTTCAGCACTGCGTAACGACCTCCGACCTTTGGATGGCTGACCCCTCTCTATCTCTCTCCGTCTCCTACTCTCTTTCTGTCTCTGTGACTTCCACCCCTGTGGGACTAACCTTGTTAAATAAAGCTTCATCTAAAATGACTCCATCCTGCCTGTCTGCTCTGCTCTGCAATAAATCCTTCATCAAACACAGAGGAGCGCGTCGATCAATATCAAACCACCGGGACTGAGAGCTCATGTGTGTGTCTGCCAGAGTGAGTGTGTTCTCACCGTTTTACCACTGAGTGGTAGGACTGATGCTGCTTTATTAGCAAAATAAAGCTCTGTCAAGGTTATATACTTTTAATTATTCAATCTGTATGTTAATAGGAATTTGAAGCTTTATTTGTACAGTTACAATCAAAAACCATTCAACCTGCAAGACATTCTAGTGAAGTGAATGGAATTTAATGAAATTGTATTAGGTGAAGCCGTGATAAAGTCGAGGAAAGTTTAATAATGTATGGCTGAGTGAAGAATCCCGACCAATCTTACTCTTAATCCTACAGAGTTTAGCTTGCTGCTGTGAAGGCTCTGGTGTGCACCCAGTGTCTTTAAGTAATTATCAAAGTAACCAGGATACCTCCTGCAATCATCTATGCTGGCTTCAGGGTGAACAAATAAAGATGCAAAGATATGCTTCATGTGGCGGAGGGCTTTCGCTTTGGTGGCCTCAGAATCTCATCTCTGATTTTTGCAGATGATGTGGTTCTGTTGGCTTCATCGGGTGAGGGCCTCCAGCTCGCACTGGAGCGGTTCGCAGCCGAGTGTGAAGCAGCGGGAATGAGGATCAGCACCTCCAAATCTGAGGCCATGGTTCTCAGCCGGAAAAGGGTGGAATGCCCACTCCGGGTCGGGGATGAGTTCCTGCCCCAAGTGGAGGAGTTCAAGTATCTCGGGGTTTTGTTCGTGAGTGATGGGAGAAGGGAGCCGGAGATCGACAGACGGATTGGGGCTGCAGCTGCAGTAATGCGGACGCTGCACCGGTCCGTCGTGGTGAAGAGGGAGCTGAGTGTAAAAGCGAAGCTCTCAATTTACCGGTCGATCTACGTCCCTACCCTCACCTATGGCCACGAGCTGTGGGTAGTGACCGAAAGAACGAGATCGCGGATACAAGCGGCAGAAATGAGCTTCCTCCGAAGGGTGGCTGGCCTCTCCCTTAGAGATAGGGTGAGAAATTCGGCCATCCGGGAGGGGCTCAGAGTAGAGCAGCTGCTGCTCCACATCGAAAGGAGCCAGCTGAGGTGGTTCGGGCATCTGACAAGGATGCCCCCTGGGCACCTCCTGGGTGAGGTGTTCCAGGCATGTCCCACCGGGAGGAGGCCCCGGGGCAGACCCAGGACACGCTGGAGAGATTATATCTCTCGGCTGGCCTGGGAACGCCTTGGTATTCCCCCGGATAAGCTGGAGGAGGTGGCTGGGGAGAGGGAGGTCTGGGCCTCTTTGCTTAGGCTGCTGCCCCCGCGACCCGGCCCCGGACAAAGCGGACGAAGATGGATGGATGGATGGATGGAAGATATGCTTCATCTTATTTTCTCTGTGTGTGTGGATGCAGACAGACAAACTCTACTGAATGACAGCAACATCAGGAAGAAGGAACACAAGAAGCTGGAAAATTACCGAGGTACTGAGAGAAGAGCTCAAGAAGATGTGGAGGGTGAAGGTAGCAGTGGTCCCAGTGGTAATGACCCCCAAGATGAGCGAGTGGCTCCAGGGGCCAAAGGGTAATATATATATGTATTTAAATACACACAAATTGTCATGTTCAAGAAACTTCTTAATTTAATAGCATTTACGTCTGTGCCCAACGCCATGGGAGACTCACCTTAAGCCTTGTGGGTTGCCTGCAGTTCTAATATACCAGCTGAAACACCAGGAATCCTTCGAATCCTTTGAGTATCTCCAGTGAAGATGTATGAGCAGACATCCTCCAACATAACTTCTAGAATGAAGTCTGAGAACAAAAATCTAATCAGCTCATTTAGTGCTGCCTGAGGTGCCTTTTTCAGAGCTTTAGTGAGAGCAGAGATACCATAACCTAAGAGTCTTGGAGGAGCATTACGCTAATATTTAATGAAACTAGTAAAGCTGTCAGGAAGATAGCTTTAAGCAGTACAAGCATGAAATGTGTTAGGTGGTACAACAATGACCATTTTTTACTGATGTAAAAAACCTCTGACAGCCAGAAAGAGGAAACAAAGTTGACATCGATACTGAGATTATGTGTTTAGACTACAGTGCTGTGAAAAAGGATTTTCCCCCTTGCCTCCTTACTAATTTCCAAGTTTTTGCACATTTGTTACACTTAAATTTTAATATTAACCAAAGAGAACCTGAGAAATTACAAAATGCAGTTTTTAAAGTATTTCATTTTAGAGTATTTGATTTATTAAAGAGAAAAAGCTATCCAAACCTGCATGCCCCTGTCTGGAAAAAGTGTTGTTAAATTGTTATTAAATCATGAGTTAACTATGATTAACCACATTAAACGCACACCATTGACTGATTACTGTAAGGCCTTTTAACCCTTTAAGACCTACCATAGAACCAAGTCCGCCAGAGCTTATATTATATTTTTACATGCTGTGGAGCCATTTCTGGGAGCATTTCAAGTTGCTATACATCAATACAACCATTATAGCCCAAATTTTAATAATATGTATGCATTAAGTGCATAGTAATAGGCTCATAAGGCCCTGATGGTAAAAAACTACATTTCCGCAAAATGACATCACTTCCGGTTTCGGGCAGGGCATGGCGGACATGCAATAGTTCGCGCTGATGGACGTAGGAAGTGTTACAAACAGCTGATCGGATCGGCAAAGCGTGTTTCTGGAATATTATGTTTTTGTTGCTGCAAGTGCCTTTTATGCAGTTTTTGCAAATCTATATGTGGAAGGAAACTGTGACCTAGGACAAGCTGATGGCATAAGATATAAGTACAACTCCTCCGGTTTCATATGCAAAAAAAATTATTGTGCTAGCTTACGTGGTTACAGTGCTACCAGGATTTAAAAATAGTTACGCAAAACAGAGCGTGCCCGCTCTGACCGGCTTTAAAGGGTTAAATCAAGAAATCACATAAATACAACCTGACTGACAAAGTGAAGCAGTGTAAAAGATCTCAAAAAGCAACACATGGTGCCAAAATCTAAAGAACCAGTAGAGAAACAAAGTCTCTGTCATGGTGGATGGAATTAGAGGACTCATGTGCGAGACTCCTTGCGAAGTGATGGTGAATTTATTTACAGTGAAAACAAGGCAACAGTTTGACTCTGTAATCCAAAAGAGTAGTGAAGTGACAAGGTGACTTCTCCCTCTTGAAACACTAAATCGCGGCTGCGCTACCCGGCTTACCTCAACATTCCAGCGCTGGCTGTCATCCGACCGCACAGTTAAATAGGTCTGCTTCGGGATGGTAAAAGATTAGTAGCAGCCGGCAAAGTGATTAAGCACAGGTGCGGTGACTCCATCGCGGGACACTCCTCCCAGGTCAGCTGCCGTTCTGTGCCACGGCTCCCGGAAGTACATGTTCCCACATCACAACAAAGAACACACAAACACACACACAGACACACACACAGGACGGAGAAGAAAAAACAGCAAAAGTGCACACAAACACAACCCAAACTGGCAGATTGACCGTTGAGGACCGTGTGGCCGTGACAGTCTCTGACATCTGAAAGGGGTCACAAAGAAAGTTCTAAAGCCTTGGGACTCGGTCAGATCCATTATCCAAAATAGAGGAATAGTTGGAATCGTGGTAACCTTCCCAGGAATGGTCAGCCTACCAAAAATACTCCAAGAGCACATCGACGACTCATCCAGGAGGTCAAATCTAAACAACATCTCCTCCATTGGAGAGTACCAAGGAGAAAATTCACTGCTGAATAAAAACAAACAAAAAACATGAAGCCTCTTCTCATATTTGCCAAAAACATCTTGATCTGCCATTAGACTAATAGCATTTCATAAAAAAATATCACACCTGCGATCAATAATGGTGGTGCTAGTGTGGTGGTCTGGGGCTGCTTCCCTGCTTCAGCATGACTCCGCTGTAATTGATGGAACCATGAATTCTGCTCTTGAACATAAAATCCTGAAGGCAAGTATCTGGCCATCAGTTCATGCCTCAAAGCTAAAGCAGTAGGACAATAATCCAAAACACACCAGCAAGTCCACTTCTGAATGGCTCAAAAAACAACAAAGGAATGTTTTCGTGTGGCCGAGTCAGTCTGGATTTAAATCTGACTGAGCTGCTTTGTCATGACCTTAAATAAATCATAAATAGGTTTTCTTTGTCTAACACTAAAACTTGTTTGATGATCTGAAATGTGTAGGCGTGACAATATGTAAAAGTTTCAAGAAATCAGTTAGAAGCAGATACTTTCTCACAGCACTGTATGTCACTGTTTCTCCAAACATGAAGAAGCTGTAGTCCTGTAGTCCTCTCTGATCACAGCTACTGGTATTAAAACAAAGCTGTTTATGTATCTGTCACACAATAATCATGCAGACAGGGTGGCTCAGTGACTACTAACTGGAACTGTTGCTTTCATTTTTGTATTAAGTGATTTGCATTGTGGGTATTTACTGCCTGTGGGCTTCGGATGATTAGATGCCCAGTATTTTGGATATTTCAAGGTTTTATTGTAAAGTGTGGCTGCAGTAACGAAACCCTTGCCAGACTTTAGGTTTTTATCCTTCTATATTTTACTGTAGCCATTTTAAAATCTCTTAAATAAATAAAGTTTATTATAGGGAATTATCAGTAGCAGCCATATTAAGTGTATCATATAAATTGTTTTTTTCCTGTTTTCTTTCATTTTATTATGCAGAAGGATAGAAACATAAGTTGTACTTCAGGTTTATGGCATATAAAAGACAGATTGATGCCTCCCCATTAAAACTGTATGGGGGACTCTATAAATTTATTATTCATAAGAACAGAGAGAGGAAGATGAGCACTCATAAAACAACAATATAAAACTCTCTGTCTAAGATATGAAGAATAAAAACATTATTAAAGCTATTCAGCCATGCAGAACACATTAAAACTGCATTATATGTGTTACCTTGTAGCAGTATCTCAGTAAAAATGGCTCCAATAACACTGTTCGTTCATAACAAGCAGTCAAAAAGGCTGACTCGTATTTCATTGGTTTCCTCCAAACCTTTTGTGATTCACTAGCAAATGAGTACATTTCCAATCTTACAGCAGCACATTTCATTTATAAGAGAAAAATGCAGGCCTTATCTCAACTCAACTCACGGAGACACAAAGACAGACGCTAAAGAACCATCACATACAAATTTGAGCATGAGCTTCTTTTTTGTTCCACGTGAGTCAAAATATTCTTCTTGAGGGTAAAGTGTTGGTGGAAAAGTGGATGCAGGGTAACAGGAGTATTACACAAAGCACCAGCTTTCCCCAAGAATTTTATCACCACACTGTCTTATTTTGGATATTTCTGTTTTCATGTGAAGGAAATGAAAATTTGACAGTGATCATGGGACTTAACTCACTCCAGTGTGGCCTGGTGCACTCTTACTAAATCTTTCTTCTTCATCTGACAATATTTAAGACATTCCGGTGAAATAGAATCAAACATTTCCACTTCAGTCACATTTTATTGGCTGTTTTAAAATCCACCATGGTGGTGATGTACAGGGGAAAATCTCAAATTAAACTGTTGTCGATATTGACCTCACTAGGTATATCAGGGGCAGTTCAACAGCTAGCTCCAAATAATTCCACAGCTCCTGACAGTTCAACTCTGCAGTCTTACTGAACCAGGTGGAATTTCTTCCTGACATGTCCTGTCCGGGCAGAGACATGCTACGGGCTCATTAAATGTTCTACTTCAGTTGAATTGGTTAAACTGTCATACCCAACTTGTGGGTAAGGAAAGCAGTCCAACAGAGCTAAAGAAGGTTTCATCAATAAAGTCAATATGTTTTCTTAAAGCTTTCTCTCTTCTTTTTGGCATTGTTGTTACTGGAGTCAGATCAGACATAACTCCTTAATCTTGGCAGAAAACACAGCTTTAATTACCACAGACACAGACAGTGTGTAACATCCTGGCAACACACCAAAGTTACAAATGAAGTATTTATGATCCACACTCAGCTGTTGGGTAATTTATTCTCAGCTTTTTTCTTTTTTTTTTTAGAAATTCACATAGTTTGTTAATTACCTGCTAATTTTTGTGCGACACACATAGATATGACTACGTGCTAATTGTTTTCATAAGAAAAACAAGAGGAGGGACAGGATGAAGACGTAGAAATTAAACCAAACCCCCTCCTGCTCCCTCTGATGATGACATTCAGCAATAAATTTGAATTGATTTTTGTCCGAAAGCCCCATACTATTCATTGCCATGGAAACGGACACACCGTCGTTATGGGATGTTCCACTCTAAATGGACCCAGCAGCATGTGAATGCCAGGTTCTGTGTGTGTGTGCTGACGTTTCAGCTGTGGTGGATGAGTAAATTAACAGTGTGTGTGTGTGCGCGTGTGTGTCCTCAGGCAGTCAACCAGCCCTCTCATCCTCACTTCCTAATGAGATTTAATGCTGAGTTGTCCACCTAACACACACACATGCTCAAGCACGCTCACATAAGCACACACAGTTTATCCATCGCAATTTTAATAATAACTTCCTGCCTTTATCCCAGTTGCACTTTGCCTATTTGACACTCAGTGCAGCAACTGATGAAATTATTCAGTAATTTCAAAGTAACACAGGCTGACCTAAAGGAGGCGCTAAACCCCTCTTATCAGTTCGTGGCTCAGGACTGGGATGTCAGCGGGGTTGTAAATCTTAAGCAGACATATCTGCCCCAGAGGACAACTTTTTCACCCTTTGACTTGTTCATCTGTCATTAACATCACGTCAAAAAAAATTAACTGCTTTGCTGTACGGCCAAACGCCTGCAACATTGATAACTTCCAAATCAACCACACTTACTTTTTGTTTCAACCGGTTCACCTCAGACGGTGAACACCACAGGCAGACTTGAAACTATCAAAGAAACATTTACATGTGACTAAGATCAATCCAAATTTGCTCTTTAGCTGATGGATGGTTGCAGGCCAACCTTTATCCTCCACTCCCATTTGGAGTTAGTTGAAATGGTCATCTCATAGCTGAGATAAATTTGTTCAGCTGTGAAATGTTGGATCCTGTCTTTGATCCAGACAGAGACCAAAAGAGGATGAGACACTTAAAGAAGTTTAGATAAAAATCTCTGGAAGGCACTGGCTGGTCTCCAACCCTTGCCCTTTGACTCAACAGTTGAAATAAAACAAATGAACAAATCATGTTATTGCACATGAGCACCACAGAGGCTCGCAACAGTGTCTATCTGTGTGCATGTGTGGAAAAAGAGTTTTGAACCTTGCTTTGGCTTTGACTGGAGATCATCCCTGTGCTGCATGTTCCTCTGGTACTAACCATATAAACCAACACTGTTGGACAACCTGTGCATGAAAACCACCTGTTACAAGTAACCAAAGCACAACTTTTGACCCAGCTCCAAAACTCCATGCATCCCAATACATCTGAGCGTCAATGGGATGAGTAAAAAAAAAAAGTCCAACCCACTACTAACTCCAACTAATTGCAATCTAACATAATCCAAGTGGCCCCACCAAAATCCAAGACCTGCAGTTACAGTTTTGTTGTTTATCTTTTTAAGGGTTGGGATTAGGTTGAAATGTATCCACGGTCTATAGATTTTTTTAGAAGCTAGAAGATGTTACATTTCAAATACTTTCTTATTTATTTAGGATTACAGTTTTTCTGTCCAAATTTCCTCTCTGCTCCAGAGAGGCAAAAGTTCTTCAGAAGGAGGTGTACATGAACCAATCTAGATGGGTCATCAGTGACCTGGAGTGTGTTAAGCAGTTACTGTTTATTATTCACATCCAGAGAAATCATAGTGACAAATATTTCTGGTTATTGAAGAAGGAATGTTTAAGAACTTATCAAATGACAAAAGTAAAACGTGACCTCAGAACACATATTTAGTGGAAAATATCTTCTGTAGCCTTTAATGTACTCCCTTGAGCTAAACCTATTTAAAATTCCCTGTTTAATTTCTCCTATCTGGTCAAAACATGTTGAACCATAAAGTCAGCTGCTGTGGAGCTGCGTTGGCTGGTGTGAAACTCCTGCAGGCTTCATGGTTAGAAGTTTATGCAATATTATGAGTATTCTCTGATTGGCCATGTGATGATCACACAGTGAAAGCTCAGAGGAAGCAATGAAGCACCTTCTATATTTAAATATTTCCTGCCTATAATTTGAATGATTAAAACATTACTTTTTTTTTTTTTTAAAACAATGACAGAAAAGCTCCCTCTGTCAAAGACCTGTGACGCTTTGATTAGTTGGTGAATTGCATGTAGTCTGTCATGTATCGCAGCCATGAAATCAAAGATGGATCCATACGTTTTTGGACAATGACTGATTTTTTCTTAGTTTTACTTCTGTACACCATCCTGACGCAATCCAGACGTAGAGCTTTAATTGAAAGTGCTTTAACAAATGCATTACATTAACTGTTCAGGAATTGCAGCCAATAGGACACACTTTTATTATTTTAAATATAGGGATATGTATAATTCTTGGATGAAAATAATTTGCAGTCAATGCATGTCTAAAGTCTACAGCTCAATCCTCTGGGTGGTAAAAACAATCCCAACTGGGCAATGAGCAGGTGAGGGATTTAGCCATATTCGAAAAATATCTAATATTGCTTTGTTGAGCTTGTGAATTAAAGCTGTAAATCTGCATCTCCAATCATATCTTAATTGTTTGATTTGAAATCCTCTGCGGTGGTGTACACAAGCCTATCTGTATTACTGTAGAACCAGCTAATATGAGCATTAGAGACAAATAAGGCTTTACACTGGTGGCCTTTCCTTTTGTTTCTGAGTCCTGAAATATGAAAAGAACCCAAAGCTTTTCAACTTGAGTTTATATTTAAAAAAGTGTGAACATGTAATAACATTTTATGACTACTGGAAAAGCAGTGGTACGGATAAAGACAAAGAAGAAGAAAGGGGGTGAAGGAAAGAAATACAGTAAGAAAGAAATGAGCGAGAGAAAGACACAAAAAAGAAAAAAATGACTTTGACAGCTGAGCTTCAGGGATCTACCCCAAGGTACTGAGTCAGCTACCACACACACACACACAACCAAACACACACAGAAAGCTCTCCGACTGATACACACACTGAGAAAGTCTCGTATCACCATAGGAGGTTGACAAAAATCCATCATGACACACCCATTGACTAAAAATGGGCTTTGAAGCAGAACTGTGCTGTCTGCACACACATGATTACACACAAACACACAAACTGACTGCTGACGCATCACACCGCCTTCTGCTCTCACAACTTTATCTCTACAAGAACTTCAGAGGGAGAGAGAAAGGAGACGTGGCTGTGAAAGACGTACAGCGAGAGAGTTACAGCAGCAGGAGTTAATGAAATAAATGAGGAAATGCAAGGAGGGAAACATACATCGGATTATTGACTGAATTTAAATGGGAAAAGAACAATCAATTGCTTCTCTGCACATCAGTATCCTGCAGCTTTATTTGTATGAAGGCCTGTGTCCCTGATAACAGTGTTGTAAATATTTCATGGCCGATGCCTACACATTCCATGTAGTGTCAGGATAAAGCACTAAAGACTTGTTTCTTTTTTCTGGCCTGTGGTCTCTGACTTTTTAAATGTTACTTTTTATTTTATTGTGTGCTCTATTTATGCTCATCAAAATCATTTTCAGTGGGTTTATACTGTACCTTTGAAGGAGTGGATGAAGTCTTTACATTAGGAGGGATCTTAGATAAGAACTGTGAGTTATTTGCATTGTAAGAAATCAGCCGGGGAAGACTTCTTCCACTTTCAACTCAAAGGAAACACTAAAGACCAAGAGAGGAGATCAAGAGCGTGCTGAAGGGATCAAACCTGGGAAGGTGTCCCCTACAGAAGAGGTGCACTTGCTCAATCTTTCTAAATGGGGGTTTAAGCAGACATGCATATTTCTGGTTTTGTCTTTGTTATCTGGGATTTGACAGGCAGGACTTTGCATAATGCAGTTGGATCCGCTTCTTCTCTCTTCAAAGACCTCAATGAAAGAGTTAGAGTGGATCATCTCATCAGCAGGAAGAGGGAAAAAAAGTGAACAGCAGTCACATTCCCTTCACTGCTGTGACTGGTAAGCTTTATTCTTCTTTTAATTACTGAAGTTTATTCAGTGTCATTTTTCACCAGGTTTCAGCGTTTACAGAGCTGGCTTAAAACCAGTGTGCTCACAGCAGTTTGTCAAACAAAAATTAATCGATTTTACTTTTCATGTTTGTAGACACAAGGTATCAATGAAATAAATGAATAAGTAATAATTTTATGCATTTTTTGTAGCAAAAGCAGGGAGGTGTCACCATGGGAACCAAGAAGACAAATTTTTAAAGTGATGTTTAAAAAAAATGAAACCATATTTTTCTAACCTTAAGTTAAGGTTAAAAATGGAAAAGAAAAAAAATCAGCAACACGAAACAACAGATTAAAGGTTTTGACTATGTTACAAATGGATGTCTTGACATTTTCCACCAGTGTCAAAGAAAAGTTTTTATTAGCAGCCCCAAAATTGTAGTTTGATATGCTTACGTTATGCTGGTTATGTTTTTCTGTTGTTGGTCACCGAGTGACTAATGCTTATACAAAAGCATACCTTTCAAAGCTGTTACCTTTGAATGTTTATAACTTTAAACTGTTAGATGGGAGCCAGATAGCGTGCAGAATTTTCCCTGTTTGAAGGCATGCACAAACACAGCATAGGGCCAAAAGTTGGATTTTTAACTTGCAGGAAGTATTCTATACTTAATCACCTCCTGTTCTGAACATCTGACCATGTAAAATAAAGTCTTCTGATATTGCAACACTTCAGAAAAAAATACAAAAGTATTTCATGGATCTACAGTTTATTTTTAGATCCACTGGCATCCAAGTTCACGGTCATTTTAGTGAACTTTTAGTGAAACTCTTTTCTTGCTGCGTCACGACCAGTGTTGGGACTAACGCGTTATTAAGTAACGCGTTACAGTAACTACGTTATTATTGTGGTAACGAGCACGGTAACTAGTTATTATGCCAAAAACAGGAACGCGTTACTCGTTACTGGGATTTAGATAGGGTCGTTATTCGTTACTTCGTGTGGTGGCTATCGCGGAGCTTCCACAGATTCAATAACATTAGCAAGTGGTGGAAGCCAGCAGGTGGATGAAGGAAAAGGGAGGCAAGAGGAGAGACCCGAAGTGGCCGCTGGTCCGAGTATCAGGTGAACTGAACTTCAGGTAAGAAGTTATGACCTGCAGTGTATCTGAGTCACATATAAACCAAGTTTAGGTGGAGTTTGTTTTCGTTATGCTGACTTTTTCGTACTGCGTGCTAGCTAGCATGACGGAGTTTCTATACAGCTGGGTGGTGCTATGATGTTACTGATGTTGAACTTTATTTTGTTCATAAGGTTAATTATTAGAGTTGCCAACCGTTCCTTAAAAAACGGAATCGTCTCGTATTCAGAGAAAATATTACGTGTTTCGTATTGAGGTGAAAAGGAACAGTTTGTCCCAGACTTCAGCTACAAAAAAATGAAAAAGACACAAAGCTGGATTTATTCTGTGTCTTTGCTGCACAGCTGCCTCTTCTTCTCTCATCCTCTCACCCTCCCCCTCCTGTTTCTACTTCAATCATGAAACTGATCAATGATCAGCTGATCAGCTTTTCTCTCTTATTTATTTGTCGCCCACTTTGCGCCAGAAAGAGGAAACAAGGGAATGTCGCGGTAAACAACAGCAGCACGTTTAAGCTTGATCAGCTGTTGTTAGAATTTATTTAATATTAATTTCTAGTATCAGCTGATGTTTGCTGGAGCCACAGCTGCAAAGCTGCTGGTCAGGATGTCAGTTTGGTTATGTGATGAGAGGGAAACATGAAGATGAAACCAGGAGATGTCCTTACTGAATCATCAGAGCTGAACAGGTGATGGAGAAACAGGTTTACCTTTTAGGTGACATGAATGAGTTGAAGGGAAGTTATGAACTGTTTCTGAGAGACAAATAACCCCAGGATCCTTTTTTACGTAGCTGACAGCTGGTAACTGTGCAAGGGCGGGTCTAGCAAAGTGTTGCCAGGGGTCCATGTAGGGCATTAAAAGCCAAAGGGGGGCACAAGGAAATACTTTCTTATTCTCATTTAAAATGTCTCACTTTTAAAAAAATAATTATCTGAGTCTTACAACAAACAACTGATAGATTAATGCATATATACCATCAGAACAGTGTACATCACTGTCACAACAGCATTTGTTTTCATTCAAAGGCTTTATGATTTTTCTTATAATGGTGGGCCGGTCTCAAGTCATATTCCCCGGGACGATTTTTTTTTTGTCCCAGTCCAGCTCTGTATGCAGCTCATCTTCAGTCTGGTGTTACCTACATCTTCCTATTCAGAAGGCAGAATTTCCAAGTTCTGAGTACAATCGAAAGCACCACGACTGCAGTTTTTGTGTTGGATGTAAAAAGCAGGCTAGAATCATGCGGCGGTCAACGACGGTCCAGGCGTGGGATTTCTCTCGTGGAAATGTGCACATTATTTTTTTCCTTTCTATTGGTAGGTGGCACAGTGCACTTGTGGCAAGTAAGCAAGCTAGAAGACTGGCAAACTTGCTGAGTATCCAGTTACGGAAGCAACACATTAACAAGAGAATTCTGAGTAAAACCAAAGTTACTTTCCCTAGTAACTAGTTACTCTGAAAGTAACGAGTAACTTGAAGTAACTGAGTTACTTTTGATAGAAGTAACTAGTAATGTAACTAAGTTACTAATTTAAAGTAACTTACCCAACACTGGTCACGACTGACTTTTTAGCTAACGTAAGCTAAAGTGGCAGTTTCTGTTTTTGTTTTTGACGCTGTCGCCGGTACGAGATTCCGGAATGGCACTACATCCAGCTGTGAAAGCTGCATCAACCTGAGCCAAAAAGTGATCGAGCTGGAACAAAGGATATCCACGCTATACCAAATCCAGGGGGCTGAATGCGAACTTGACATGATCCTCCTTGGCAAAGCTCAAACCACCGCTACTAGCGCTGAGCTAGCCGACACAGTGCACCATCCAGCTGCTGTGTCCCAAGATCCCGCCAACAGTTAACACAGGCTCTCAACTTGCATCGCTGGTGCTTCTGCCAAGGACGAGAACTCCTGGTTTCATGTAGGGGCCAGACCAAAGGCTCTGGTCAGCTCCACTCCACTCCAACCAGCTCCACTCCACTCCAACCATCCTCCATACCTTAAAATGTACAATAATACATTAAGGAATTCAAGAAATTCATACTTCGCCAAAATAATCAATAATAACAAAAATAATCCCAAGGTCCTCTTTTCCACCATAGATCATTTATTTAACCCTGATTTTAACAGCTCCCAAAGAACCCCCACAGACTCACTCTGTGAACAGTTTGCAGACCACTTCAGGGGAAAAATCAGCGCCATCAGATCTGATATTTTATCTAATCGCGATATGTTTGTAAACACATATGAGGGCTCGATTGTACCTGAGGAGACACTGGACAGCTTTGTCCTGGTTAATGCTGAGAACCTTCAGAAAGTTTTCTCCACAGTGAGACCCACCACATGTCTTTTAGATCCAATCCCTTCTTCACTCTTTAAAACACTTTATGGATTTTTTGAGGCTGAGCTTTTATACATGATGAATTGCTCTCTTCAGTTGGGTGTCTTCCCTGCTGCCTTTAAAACGGCGGTGGTGAGGCCCCTTCTGAAGAAGAGCAATTTGGATTGTAATGATTTTAATAACTACAGACCTGTATCCAACTTACCATTTTTAAGTAAAATCTTAGAAAAACTTGTTTTTACTCAGATTAATGACTTTTTGAATGATAGACAGATCCTGGAGATATTCCAGTCTGGATTTAGGGTGAACCACAGCACAGAGACGGCTCTCCTAAAGGTTTTAAATGATCTTAGATGTAACTGGGACTCCCAAAAGCTCTCAGTCCTGGTGCTACTGGATCTAAGCGCAGCCTTTGATACAGTAGACCACGCTATTCTTTTAAACAGACTGAAACACATGGTGGGCCTCTCTGGTGCTGTACACAACTGGTTCACTTCCTATCTCTCTGACAGAACTTTTATGGTGAGTATGGATACATGCTCCTCTAAGATTCATAAAATGACATGTGGTGTGCCTCAAGGGTCGGTTCTAGGCCCTGTACTTTTTCATTTGTATATGCTCCCTCTCGGCGGTGTCATCAGGAGGCATGGAGTGAACTTTCACAGTTACGCTGATGACACGCAGCTGTACATCTCTGTGTCTCCTGATGACACCAGACCAATGGATGCCCTTTTTAACTGTATTTTAGATATAAGATCTTGGATGGCAGAAAACTTTTTACAGCTTAACCAGGACAAAACTGAAGTTTTAATCGTCGGTCCCGAGGCTCAGAGAGAGAAACTCTTGTCTAAATTACAGGCATTTTCACTATGTCCTTCGCTACAAGTGAAAAACCTGGGTGTTATTTTTGACTCTGAGCTTGGTTTTATCCCACATATTAAACATGTAACCAAAATTGGATTTTCTCACCTAAAAAATATAGCCAGAGTCCGCCCTATTCTCTCTCGGGCCAACACAGAGATGCTGATGCATGCTTTTATTACCAGTCGCATTGATTACTGTAATGCCCTGCTCTCTGGTCTTCCTAAGAAGAATATTTCAACTTTACAACTTTTGCAAAACTCGGCAGCTCGTGTGCTGACGAAGACCAGAGGGTGGGCCCACATTACACCGGTTTTAGAATCGCTGCATTGGCTTCCCGTGTGTTTCAGGATCGATTTCAAAGTTCTTTTATTGGTTTTTAAATGTCTTAATGGTCTTGGGCCTTCTTATCTCTCAGATCCTGAGGTCCTCTGGTACTGGCCTTTTGATTCTCCCTAAAGTCAGGACACATACTCACGGAGAGGCAGCTTTTCAGTGGTATGGTCCTCATCTGTGGAACAGCCTGCCGGAGGAGCTCAGGGCCGCAGAGAACGTACATGTTTTTAAGAACAGGCTCAAGACCCACCTTTTTAATTTAGCTTTTACTTAGCGTTTATTTATTTTATGCTTATTTATTCTATCCTGTTATTCTATTATTAATTTAGGCTTTAACTAATAATTATTGATTTTATTCTTATCCATTTTTTAATCTTCTTACTCTATTTATATTTATATTTATATTGTATCCCGTTCTTATTTATTTTATCATTTTACCCTGTATATAGCCTATTGTGTCATATCTCCAGTGTTTCCTCGGAGGGGGCTCTCTGCACCGGGGCTGCGATCGACCATGGCTGCTGGGTCTCTGGGGGTCCTCTCAGCCTGGCTGGGGGGCTCCTTTGCCTCCCTCCTGCTGTGTGCCCAACCTGGAGGCTGCGGTCTGTGACCGGCTCCCGGTGCAGACGGCTCCCTGTTATAGTGTTTCCTCACTTGGCTCATGTGAACCCAGCCCAATTTTTACTCTTTAAGTGTGCGCGAACGTGTGTGTGTGTGTGTGGGGGGGGGGGGGGGGGGGGGGGGGGGGATATGTGTGTATTCACATCATTTATGTTAATGAGAGTGTGGGGAGTGAGTTGGAGGGTGGGGTGGGCTGCTTTTAACTATGTAAAGCACTTTGTGCTACATTTTTTGTATGAAAAGTGCTTTATAAATAAAGATTGATTGATAACTCTTTTAAGGCTCCTGTTAGTCTCGCTGCAAGTGGACATGCATCTCCTCGAAAAAGAAAAGGATAAAAGGAAAGTCTTCCACTGGGAAGGTGATTGGCTTCAATCTTCCATCCCTCCAGGATCCCAAGGTTAGCAGGAAAGATTCCACCCCAGACAAAAAAAATTTTGAACTACTCCCCTCCAGCAAGAACAGCTTCTTTACAGCTGCAGCTCGCCGCATCAGCAAGGGTTGGGATCCCTACTGATAGGAACTCTTAGGCCACTTGCTTTTTAGCACTGCAATCTCACTCATTGCTCACTAGTTTCATTTTTCTGAGATATCCAGAGGAATTAAACATATTCCCATTACGGTAATCATCCTTGACCAATAACTGAATCTGTTCCTTTTGTTTTGGTTTGAGTATTGTTGATTATTGTATAGCTATGGGGGCAGAACCCAATTTGATCATACACTTGTGACGAGTAGCATTCACAAGGTCACATATCCGTGGACAGGATTCTTCCCTCTCATTGGTAACTGAGAAAAGTTTATCTTGGGTCACGCCCATTTTCCATCACCAACAGTTATTTTGTCACATCCGCAATAACTGCTCGCCTCATGTTACTGCTGCTTTTGTGTCCAAATGAATTCAATTTGTTTAGTCTCCGTATTTTCATAAACATATAAACAATGATCCATGCTCATCTGTCTGTGTGTTGCACGGTGAGCTTCTTTGTATGGATGTGTGGATTTTTGCCACACCAAACAATCGTCACACTTTCACTGTGAGTAATGAGGTGTGGAACTGTGAACTGTGATGGCTCGTTGGTTCAGTCGGATAAGATCTGAAGCTACAATAGTGCAGCAGATTAGGTAACAGTAATGCAAGAATTTCGGTCAGATCATGTGTGTCCTGTTTTTAAAGATGAGCAAAGAAAACTCAATTGTACATTTCCAGCCTTCTGGCGTCATGATTAATCCCACCATGGTATTGTTCCCACTTGCTGGAATTCTTTTGTTGGCATTTTCTTTTGTTTTAATTGAAACAAATTCTGGTTAACAAGCTCCCTCTTGCTTGAAAGTCCAGGAAGGGAACTCGACTGACATTCATGAAGGGTGTTGGAACGACTTTCATTTCACAACCATGTTTTCGAAAAAGCTGCGACACAACACAACATGTAATTATGGTCCTGTTGTCTCTGAAACTCTCAGCATGGTGGCAGTAAAAAATGCTAACGTCGAGTCCAAAACCAGAGGATGATGTCACAGTGGTTACGTCCTATGGGATGGCAGCAAGCGAAGTAACTATCTATAATACAACAA
This sequence comes from Maylandia zebra, assembly GCF_041146795.1. Lineage (NCBI taxonomy): Eukaryota > Metazoa > Chordata > Actinopteri > Cichliformes > Cichlidae > Maylandia > Maylandia zebra. The sequence goes on from NC_135183.1 coordinate 19,203,244, forward strand.
TAAAAGGATGCTGCAAAAAACCCACCATGAATAATAACAAACATGCTTGCTTTTCTTTTCTTCCTTCTCTGTCATTGCAGCAGTTTTATTTGTTTTTGAGGAAACAGCTCTTTGCATCTGAGGTCATGACCACAGCTGTCACAGTGCTCAGTGATGCACAGTGTGTATATGCTGCATAAAAAGAAATGTGAGTTTAAGGGCACAGAGGTCATTTGAAATTTAAACTCCATTTACACTGCTGTTGCACTGTCACAGAGAGTCTGGTGGGTAAACACACACACACAAACATGTGCACGTACCTTTTAACCGCTGCTGTAAAGACCAGATATTGGGGCTGACAGCTTAAAAAGGTTTTCAGCAATACGAGGCTAAGTTACACCTTCAGAAATCCACTGGAGCACACACACACACAAACACACACTCAGAGGATTACAGTCTCAGCAGCATGACAGCTGTGGTCAACTCTCTGAGCGGCTGCACGAAAACAAAAAAATCTGCAGCTCTAGCACAAAAATGCTCTTTTCCGCCTCAAAGCTAGCAGAAGTACTCGTGTGCTGTGAGCCGTCTGAGGAGAAGCGTTTGTGGAGAACGGTGATTGTCTGGGCTTTGGTGGATTTTACAGTTAGAGATGTATTTTCAGAGCCGGTGAAGCATGAAGCTGCTGACTCTTTCAGCTAACGTTTTCCATGTAACTGAACATCAAGGCTCCGATTAGACAGATTAACATTAATAAAATCAGAACACAAAATCAAAACACAGCGATAATCAGTGTGAGCTACACTTCTTCTAGACACCATGATCTGAAGAGTGGAGCTCTTTGTCACTTGTTAGTGAGTCAAAGTGCGGCACTCAGTGATTTGAGTATGGAAGTCCAACACTGCCAAAATACAAAATATAAATTTTTTTTTAAATGGCTTAGAGATTAAAGACGTCAGTGGCAGTTTTTTTGTGGGAGCAGATTATTATCATCTTGAAGAAAACATTGTACTAAAGTTGGACTCTAAAAGAGGAGGCATTAGAGGACTGATCCATCACCAAACAGGTGTGAATTGGTTTTGTGAGACTTTTCATTCTTGTTCGTTGTACGCTGCTGGACTGTAATTTTTGGGAACCTCTTGACTTTGTATAGAGTCAGCTTTTCCTCTGTGGTTCTACTCCCAACCGGTTTGGGAAAGGCAGGTTGTTCTGGCAATGAAACAGTTTCTTCCCTGTCTTCCAAGTTTAGACAGCTTCAGCTCTTATCATTAGTCTTAGGGATTTTTGAAGTGATTATGAGTTTGTTTTATAATCTGATGGGGCTGCATGCATTCATATGTGTTTAAAGAATGACTTGTGGAAATTTTGGAGTTTTTGTTAACAACAATGATTAGATCTTGTGTGAGACTGTTACACCTTGTTAACCCTTTAAAACCGGTCAGAGCGGGCACGCTTTGTGTAGTGTAACTATTTTTAAATCTCTGTAGAACTTGAACCACGTAAGGTAGCATAATTATTTTTTTTTGCATATGAAACTGGAGGAGTTGTGCTTACATGTTATGCCATCAGCTTGTCCTCGGTCATGGTTTCCTTCCACATATAGCTTTTGTAAAAATTACATAAAAAGCACTTGCAGCAACAAAAACATGATATTCCAGAAACATGCTTTGCAGATCTCATCAGAGGTTCATAACACTTCCTAGGTTGGAATAGACGTCAGCGCGAACTATCGTATGTCCACCATTACCTGCCCGAAACCGGATGTGATGTAATTTTCACGTAAAATGTAGTTTTTTACATTCAGGGCCTTATAAGCCTATGCTGGTGTTTTTAAAAGTCAAGTTTGACTTTATGCCTTTCTGTATCATCTCTGGGATGCTTAGAACTCAAATTGCACTGCTGGAAATAGTTTATTTTGATGCACATGCTGTTTTTTTTGCAAATTTGCATTAGAATATTTATTTTCATTTTTCCTGCAGTATATAAAAATTGGTTTATCTCAAAAATGAAACTATGAAGACACTCAAATTAAATGTCCTGTGGTTGGAAACTTTTTTGTGCAACTTTTTTGTATTTAAAGTTTTGAGGAATAAACCACTCGAATTTCTCTAACTAGAAATATATGTAAAAAACAAAACAAAAACGATTTTCAATTTTTTGTAGTTTATTGTACTTTTTTTGCAATTTATGTAGTTTCTATGGACTTAATCCATACTTATTATTAATATATGGGCTATAATAGTTGTATTGATGTATAGCAACTTGAAATGCTCCCAAAAATGGCACTACAGCATGTAAAAATATAAACATAAGCTCTGGCAGATTTGGTTCTATGGTAGGTGTTAAAGGGTTAATGCTTGGCTGCTTCCAGTAGCATAGTGCAACATGTCACAAAGGTCGTATCATCTCAGACTGCTTGTGAACATCACAGTGAGTTATGACCTCCACAGTCAGCAGCTCTCAGTCCAACAGAGCAACTTTGGGGTGTGGTGGAAGAGGAGATTCACATCATGGACATGCAGCTGACCAATCTGCAGCAGCACTGTGATGCTGTCTTGTCAGGCAGTTTCCAGCACCTTGTTGAATCTCTGTTACGAAGGATGGCAGCAGCTCTGATGGCAAAAAGAGGCCCAACTTCCTACAGCAAGGTGTACCTAATAAAGTGATGAGTGCATATTTGTATTCTGTGTTGTTTTAAATCATTACAAAAGAAAATAAACAGGTATTTGTTTGACATTCTATAAATCAATAAAATCTATATTAATGCATTTAATGGTATATTCACTATTTTTTTTAACTTATGGTATTTTAGTGCAGTTTTGGTCAGAAATGACAGCTGACCTGGTGATTAACCTGACTGTGGAGGTTTCCCTCTGGATCCAGTGTTATGCTTCGTGCTCAGCCCGAGGACAGCCAGGCCTCAGGTGCACTCTGTTGTGTTGTGTCGTGAGTTTAACACATGACATGACACCTTAAAGCCTCCAGGACTTCTCGATCATAGCAGCATGTACTGAGCACTGAGCTCAGCTGCACCACCAGCCTCCTGTCGCTCTGTTTGGGGTGCTCGTAGTCACGCTGTCAGTCGATATGGGAACTTTAGTGTCTGCTCCCGCCTGCAGTCTTTTCCTCACAGCGCCCCTCTGTTGTGCTTCTTTTTGTGAATGCTGGTTCAATAAATCGAACAGCTTCTCCTTGTGCACCACACACATATTCCTCAATCCACACTAGAGCTTTGGCATGGTGAGCTACACAAAATACACCTGTTAGCAAATGTCAGCACATCTAGCACTTTATACACTTTTTGGAAGAGACTATGAAAATGCTTTCCAGGCTAATTTGGCATCAGTCAATAACGATACTGTAAGTAACTGTGCGTTAACAATATAACATTAAACCTTATCTCTGTTCAAAACAGGGCATGCAAAGTATCTCTTTACCACAGTATTTACCAGGTGTATCATGACATTTTGCCAGATCTGTGCAACAAAACATCTGCCAGTGCCATAAACAAGCCATAAATGCCAGAGGGAGTCCAAATTAGGCTCCAGTGGTCCTGCTATCTGGGATAAAGACCCCCACCCCCACCCAGGAATGGCTTTTCTGTAATGCTGTGAGCCGTTGATGCAGCCTGTGATTTTTAAACTAAAGGCTCTAAAAATATGATTTTTGGGTGTCTTATTTTAGATTTCAGCGTCTCTTTAAGAAAAACATGTAAAACAGCAGCACATGTTTGACATATGTGTAAAATCTCTTAATCCTCTTCAATGAAGCACAAATCTGTCAGAGATTCAGAGAATGAAAACAGCATCAGGATACATCTGAGGGAAAATAATTCAGTTTCCTTGGAAACCAGGCAAATGTGACAACTGCAGCAAAGCAAAAACTCCGACTTTGTGGAGGTTTTTTTCCTTACCGGTCATTTGTCTTCCCTGAGCCTCTGAGACGCTTCAGATCCTGAAATCACCAACATTTGAAGCAGAAAGCCACACTGGAGATAAGGTGACAGGAAGAGGAACAGCTGACATCACAAGCTGGAAAACTGCCAAACAAACCGTACTCTTTAAAAGACCACCAGACACTAGGAGAGGCTGTTCTCTGAGGGGCTCAGGTCATCTGTTACATATGGTTTCAGCTCTTAATTACAATTCCTTCAATTACTCAAGCATTTTAAAAACACTATAGCAATATAAAGCACAGCATGTAGCATGTAGCACTAGCATGTAGAAACCAGGATACAACATTGAACTGCTGGCTGAAACACACACGCCTTTCAGACTGAGCAGTTTCTTTTTAGTTCACATGTTCACACGTTTCTGAACTGTCAGAAAATCTATGCTATAACTCTTGTATATCAGTGCTGCTGGATGTCAATCATGGATCTTTTAACAGAATGACGCCATTCAGCCTGGTCCACACATTCCTCAGTGGCGACTTCCACTTGTCATAGAACAGACCACATTATAGAAATGCACACAAGGTCAGTTCACTGCTTGAAGCAAAAAGAGATTTGAAAATGAGAGCTGGAGCCTGAAGGTGAAACTCTACTGCCCATGTGCAACAGGCCGCAAAACACAGAAGATAACCGGGAAGACAGAGCTCAGTCGGCTCAAATGCCTTTTTGATCAAATGATCTTTGCCTTTTTGGATTTGCTTCACTAAGCCAACGTATATTAGCTTAAACTGCATCACTGCAACTTTTCCATTCAGTACGGTCGTATATAATCACAGTAAGAATGAAAAATACAAATTTAAAAACAAAACAGGACCAGACAAACCGTACTCCATTCTGACTTCAAAATCCAGATTTTATAAGTGGACTGGTACTTTTCTACTCTGAGCTCTCACAGCACTTTCTTACTGCGTCACTCATTCATTGACACATGACAGTATTTTCTATGTCTAGGCACTTTTAACCTAAAATTCTAACTCTCACACTTTTAAGGATGTGTAAGGATGAATCTCGGGATTCAGTATCTTCCCCAAAGGTACTTCAACTTGCACACAGGTGATCCAGGGATTGAAGCTTGGACCTTTGCATATGTAGATGACCCACACTACTGAGAGTATTGTTGTTAATACCGCCACAAGGTCATACATTAAAAGACATCCTGTGCACATTTATGCGATCTAAGCTCCATCTGAGAAGGTCTTGAAAAATCTGACAAAAAAAATGTTTCTTTCTTTTTGTTTCGCATTAAATCCTGAAAACACCTGTGGGGGTTTTCACCAACTCTGGAGCTTTTTGGCCTCTTTTACACTCCTGCATCTAAAAAAGAAGAAGTACATGCTAACTCGTTAGCAGGTTTGACACTTTGCCATGAGGGTCTTCTGCCACCAAGAGGGCAGAAATGGTGGTGCATATATCAGAGCAGTTTTAAATAAGTACTTTGCTGACTTAAAAAAGTATCAATTAGTAATCAGTCATAAAAATCCTCAAACAAAAAAAAAGTTTTCAGTGGTTGGATCCTCAACAATCCTATTCTCTGGTAAGTTTTAATGAGGTTGCCTAAAGAAGTCGTTCTTGTTACACCAGCTAGCTCCCACACAGGCTGGAGCTGAAATATTGTTATGTGCCGCTGGCTGAATTAATGTGATGACTGATCATTTAGTTGGACTGTTTGGTGTAGGCGTCCACTTTTCTGTCTTTTTTTGGAGTGGAAAGCATGAGGGCTGAGACAGCCGGGAAGCTAACTCTGCTTTGCCAAAACAAACAAATCTTCAGCTTTTAAGCTTTTAACGTTGAACACGATCTGTGTCCACGTAAGTGTGTACAAAACTGAAAACAAAGCAGGGGGAAGCAGACTGAACATTTCCAGTGATAAATATAGCCACTTTCTGCAAATCATGCTTGTTGTTAGTCTGCAACAGGAGGGGTGTTTTCATCTAAGCAGAGGCTCCCCGTCAGCGCTCACTGGGGTGTATCTTCTCAGAGTTTGTCCAAATAAATCTGTGCTGTCACTGAGCTCTCTCCTGGAACGTCCTCATCAAACAACCAGTCTTTTGTTTTACAACAATCAACAATAGAAAATCAAATGTTTTTTTTGTTTTTTTGGCCCACGACTGTTAATCTGCCTTTATTATTCACTGCAATGTGGGATTTTCTGTGGGGATTTATAATACATTTCAGCATAAGCTGACTGCTATGAATCATTTCTTGCTCTCTGACATTAATAGAAACTTTTAAAAACGCATGAAGGTGCTTTCATGCAGGCAAAGCACCTAAAGGCGTAGCAGCTTCTGAAGAGGATGTGAAATGTTAAATACTCCTAGCATCCCATCTGCACAAAAACAAACAAACTACACCCAGAAGCGAGTATGCTGGGGTCCAACTCAACTCAGAACCTAAAGCTATAAGGAGGGCCTACACGGGTGGTTTAATGCATGTTTGCACACTTGGGGAAGCTCAGATGCTGTGCTGCGATGCCGAGAGCTGCTCCGGGCTTGGACTACATGGAATAACCCAGTGAGGCTTGCTCACTTGTCCCAGATCTCACAGCTGGATTATAAAACTCTGACATGTGAAAGCTTTAGAAAAGGAGTACGCAGGTTCATCACTTTGTTTTTCTTTTGGATGACTCATGGTTGCTTCATGTTGCATTTGCATTATTAGCGTTACCTCTTTGTGCTCATTTGGCATCTCTTCGTGCTTGCTTTTTGTTCGAGTGGGTGAGGAGCCCTCTGACCTGCCTCAACACTCAGACTCAGCCTCCGTGAGTCTATTCAGTATTCCAACAGTGTTTACACCACTGCAACATTCAAGAATTTATTGTGGCTCCACTGCTGGAAATTACACTGAATTATGGAACTGCCATACAATCAATCCTCTCCTCTAACCCTGACTGCCTCCACAGTCTGAGTCTAATTATTAATGTTGAATTAATGGTTTATGCAACTGACATTATGACCTGATTTTAGATGAGTTTGTGAGGTAAGCATTTCATTATGCTCAAACCCTCAGACGATTAACAATGCAGCATGTAGGAGGCACCAGCAGAACTCCAGACTAATGACAATAGCTTTAAGTTTCACACACAGACTGTATATCCAAGTGAGGAAGTGCTTTTAACCTGCATTCTTTCTAATGACCAGCAGGGTCAGCCAGTGCACTTGCTCAGCTGGTGAACAGATGTGAGCATCTCTGTAAAAAGAGAAGTTTGGGCGAGTTTGGCCTGGAGTGTTCTGGTGTGTTTTAACACAATACTACAGTCTTCCCAGGAGTGGATACCCGGCAATTTCACCCAAAGCTCAGACTGTGCGGTGGTCAGGGTAACTGCACAAAACCCCAAGAGCTCCATTTCAGACTGTATGGGCCTCAGTTAGCATGTTAAATGTTATTATTCATAATAGTAAATTTGAAAAAACACTGAAGCAGGATGGCTGGATTGGAAGGGTTGCAGTGGAAAACCTGCTCTCTCTAGAAAAAACATCACAATTTAGGAGTTCCTCTGTCATTTGTAAGACAACACCAAAGATGATATATTGGACTACAATGCAGCACCACGAGAACCAAACAACCAAACATAACATATGAGCACAAACACTTCGCACCACCCGTCAAACATGGTGGTGGATAGCTGATGATTTGAGCCTGAACACCTGGACACCTTCTCGCCCCGATGATCGCGAACACAGCAGCAGATCTGTGAGAGAATGGCGGAAAAAGAAGGGAATCAATGTGCTGCAAAGGCCCACTCAAAGTCACTGCTGAAGGTGGCTCTACAAGCTACTGATTTATGGACAGTAGTTTTAGCTTTTCTCAGGACTCTGAGCAGTTCTGCAAAAACTGTGCTTTTAATTATGTCGTCTATTCCGACGCACCATCCACACCATCCATTCTCTGGATCAAAATACTGCTGGACTGAGTGGAGTTTATGAGATGTCATCCGTCTTCCTTTCCACTTTGCTGATTTGCAACATCCATTAAAGTCATTAGTGCAGGCAGATGGCCAACGGTGAACCCGTTTCATACAAATATTGATAACATGCTCGAGTTAATGGTGCCAGCACGCGAGGGTGGCAAAGTTTAATAGTTTAGACAGCTAATCCTCACATCGTCTGTTTCAGTGACTTTTATTTATTCATTTGTTTTTGTGTATATGTAACACACGGGGACACTAAAGCAGTCGCGCCAGAATGTCCTGCTAAAAAGAAAGCAGGACAGCAGGACATTTTTGACCCCGTGGAGGTTGTTTTTCTTCAAAGTCTTTAAAATGCAAAGTTGTAATATATTCATATTCCAGGTATTCCTCATAAAATATGCTTGTAACATGAGGCCATTTGCATTTTTATTTATTTTTTCATTAATTAAAAAAAAATGCAGATTTTGTATCACTACCCCACTCTTTCACAAGTGGGGTCAAAAATGTGGACTATTCTATGAAACTTTCATTCTTAGCAACTCTGACTGTCCCACTTACACTTCTGATGGATCAGGAATTCATTTTCACACAGTAACGTACATTATTTATAGTCAGGGCTGCACATAAGTGGTCCGCAGGTGTGCATTCGCTGTCAAAATAAAGTATTCCTGGAAATTCAGAGAATATGCGCTTCTTTTGCGGTGGAGGAATGCCAAAGTAATTGCTTACGGAGCTTGGTTCTTCGACATCTTTAAGAGTTCTGAACAAATGTCTGTCCTCCTCCAGAACATCTAATGTACGCAAACGAGCATTCTAACTTCTTATCTGGTATGCGTCTTTTATTTTGACACCAAATGCTCACCTGCAGACCATTTATGTGCACCCCTGTTTATAGTTTCCTGTGCATTTCGAACATTGTTCTTTCTGATTTTTTTAAAAAAATATTTAAAGTAACATGGCTGCTATGAGGCCAGCTGTGGACCTTGCCCTACAAATGATCTAGGACGGATGGGGTGAAGAGACCATTGGAGGCTTTGACTCAGAATCTGACATCTAAGACATAGAGGACCCAGACTATTGCCCCCCCACTGAACAAGGCCAGTCAGATACAGAGGAGTCCTCTGAAGAGGAAATGGATATTAAGTCTAACAGAATGAGCCCCTCTTACTGCTCTAGCCACAATATTCTGAATTAGTCAGCCAGGGCTTGCACCTGGGTTTAGTACTGTCTCCCTAATAGATGCATGGAAGATGTTCATGTCTGATAATATAATAGAAGAGGTGCTGACATGCACAAACCATGAAGAGTAGCCACAGACAGGGGAAAAGAGTGGAAAAATGTAATCAAACATAAGCTCCTGGCCGTCATTTGATTGACCATTTTTGCAGGAAGTGAGAAGAACTGGGATGTACCACTCGGTGTGCTTTTTGGGAATAAACCCATTGCATAACCCATTGTACAAGGCCACTATATCAATTCAAAGATTTAAAGATATTTGCCGTTTCTTGCACTTTGATGACAAGAGGACCAGAGCTTACCGACTGAAAACAAACCACATGGCAGCTTTCCGCTACATATGGGGCCTGTTCCTGGTCAACTGCAGGCAGAAATTCATCCTCAGTGATTGTATTACAGTGGATGAATAACTTGTGTCTTTCAAAGGGAAGGCCCAGCTTCTGCAGTATATGCAGAGCAAGCATACAAAAGTGATACAAGTGATACAAAAATTGCAATTTCTTAAAAATAATTAAAAAATTAATAAAAATGCAAAGGGCCTCATGTCACAAACATGTTTTATGAGGAATACCTCAAATATGAGAATGTTACAACTCTTCGTTTTAAAGATTTTGAAGAATAACAACCGAGTTTATAGCAAAATGCATTGTTTCTATTTGGGTTCATTTTTGACCCCACTCGTGGAAGAGTGTAAGTATTGGTGGGTTGTGCATCCAAGGGTTAAAATGTACGTAATAAAATGTTGTCAATCTACTAAAACTAAATAAAACAATTCTAAAACCCGTAAAACTACCATTTTCTACATTCACTAAAAACCCCCTGCTATAATTATGCCACATGTTCATTATGGGTTCATCAGCAGGCCAGGAATTCCTTCTTTAGAGCAGAGTCCACGCCAGCCTCGTCTTCGGCAGACAAGAAAGAGCCTCCCATCTTCTTGTCCTTCCACTGGCCCATCACATCCCAGCCCAGCTTGCGTTCTGCACCAGAATCCATCATGCGACCACCGCCACAGCTCCCCTTGCGTCGGTGTCCTGTAAAATAACAAATAGGGGCCAGTACAATGGTCCCAGAAGCGGCCCTGGCTCATGGCCATGGCGACCCTCTCCCAACCCAGCTGCACCCAGTAAACAACAGTCTCTACTGTTGTTTACTGGGTAAACCTCTGCCCTGCTGCCAATCATACGCATTGTCTCCTACTGTTGCCATTCCATGAGGTCAGGACTGGGTCGCCGTGTCACACTGGCCATCTAGCATTAACTTTCCAGTCTGGGGCCTCTCTCCTTCAGTGATCAGCTAGCCTGTTTTAAAAGGTCTTTACACAGCTGATAGGCCACCTCTGGACACACCCCTGCCTCAGCAGGTGGTCCCTATCAGCTAATTTGTCCCATGTGCAGCCAGTCCACAGTGGATAAAAACCATGTCACATAAAACACTAAAAACCATGCAATAGAAACAGAATAAAGCCATGCAAATAAAACAACACTCATAAATAAACACTAAAAATCAGAATAAAAAGAATATACAAGATAAATACAAATTTCCACTGTGTGACATCTACTCTGCTAAAACGTCAGAATGGTAGGGGAAAAAATAATACAACAAACTCCCAATGTAACACATGACTAACTAGTAATTACCATTTGAAAATGCACATTTAGGGTGCATAACCTTGACTTGTTACATCTGGTTTAAAGAAGATTAAGACGGTCAGCTCGAGGCTTACAGATGAAACTTCAAACCAGTGGATCGTCAGCTCTCAGGCTCCTGTCCCGTGGAGCCAGCTCCAGGAATTAAATACCCACGCTTAGTTCCTCTGAGTGCTTCTCTTTCACGCCCCTCTTTTCACTCCCGAAATCACAACAACAGTCGCCTCAAGGCGCTTTATATTGTAAGATAGACCCTATCTTACAAAGCACATAGTAAACAAATATGTAGGACTGTTTTCTTCTCAATGCACAATGCAATATCAGTGGTGTGTCTAAACAATGGCAGCTCCTCCCTGAGTCCTATTCTACTGGAGGTCTCTTCCTGTTAAAGGAGGTTCTTCCTTCTCACCACTGCCAAGTCCTTGCTTATAGCAGATTGAGATCTGTCTTTAAAATACAGTCTGCAGTTTCTAGTGTTATGAAATTTGCTGACCTGCTGGAGATATTCTGAATTTTCAATTCTAATCACAACATTACCACTGCAGTCTGTCTTCATTATCAAAAACTGTATTTATATATTACATTTTGCTGCCCAGAAAAGTACATTCAGTGCTTTAAGATAAGGTGGGCTGCAGCGCTGCTCCGCCTCAGTACAGTCCTCGCTTTTGAATAAAGCCATGGCTAAATATTGACTCTAACACAAACACACACACTGACACATGCTTCACACTTTTAGTGGATAGTTTATTCACTCTGCACTTTCAAACACTCAGAATTTACTGCTGTTTTTAAATCACAGCATAAAAGAAAAATGGGCTGAACAGAAAGTGAAAGCTGCACTAACACACTGAGGTATAAATGAGCTGTTAGCTTCAAATGAATCTACACACATGCAGACACAAAAGGAAAGGCACGAGTGTGTACACACACACACACACATGGAGTCACCCACACACTCACATGCAGTTTGTGGATGGAATGAATAATTTATGTCATGTGAATGTTGTGGGTTGAACATAGTTAAATGTGAGAACAGCCTGCAGGGAAAAACACAGAGATGTTTCCTGTCTGTCAGACTCTCTGCTTCAGATTCAGATATTCTTCATTTGCATGGCTGAGTATCAGACATCGACACAACACAAAAACCACAGGGGGCACCGGGAAACTTCAACACAAACACAGTTTTACAAATTGAACACAAACATTAATTATATCCATATCTTTTATAAATCATGGATTTATAAAAGTCATGTTTATGCCTACATGTGTGACCGTACAGTGTTCTATAAATGAGTATAGGCAAGCTAAAAGCTAAAAAATACACATCTTTGAGTGAAAATGGAAATGCTTCTAATCACTATCACCCATGACCAAAAGGGAAAAAACAACATTTCATCCGTACCTCAAAAAAACTGTGTCCAGGTGACAATTTGTCAGCTGAGGCCTGAGGTGGGCTGAGCTCAGCAGACTTCAGACACCCGCTGCCTCTGGGGTGATGTTCGCCAATGTTTCAGTGTAGATCACACAAACTATTCATCCCTTCCCTGCAGAGTAGTGGTGTGCGGATCGATACTGAAATATCGATTCTTCCGATACCAGCAATTTATGTTCTAGAATCGATTCTCATATTATAATATCGATATTTTAGTACTCTGGGGTAAATTTGTAGTTTTTCCATTAAAATGAACGCAGTGGAAAGAAACTATACAATTCGGATCGTCTAATTTGGAAGGAACTACTTCCTCTTACGCCTTTCATAGTCATATGCGAAATACGGCTGTATAAATGTGTCGCAGCCCCTGGTGTGCACACTCACAACAATGGCTGAGCGTAAACAGAGTCATGTGTGGACGCGTTTTACCTCCACAAACAGCCCAGACACGGTTTGTGATATATGTGGCAAGACAGTGAGGTGTTGTGGCAACACCACTGACCTCGTCAAACACCTTGGAGTAAATCATATTACAGAATATGATAAGCTTATGTTGAGGTGAACTGAAGAGGAGGAGAGGGACACGTGCTGCTAGGGCGAGACAGACGTCTCTCGCAGACGCACAACGTCAGTTTTTTTTTAAATTTCTATATGATTATTCTGCATTATTAAGCAATAAAAACAAGTTGTCTGATGTCCTCTAATCATTATGAAGCAATATGGTTATATTATTATTACAATTACATAATACAATTATATATTGTATTATGAAATGCAATGAAACATTAAGTTTTTGTACAGAGTATGGGTATCGGATCAGTATCGCCGATACCACCCTGAATTTTACTTGGTATCGGATCAGAAAGGAAATCAGTGGTATCGCACATCACTACTGCAGAGATGTTCATGTTGGTGTGTTTGTAATGCCGAGCCATGAGTGCATCTGAAACTCACGGAGTGAGTGGGTGAAAGAGAAACACAAGTGGAAACCTCTGGGGCTAAATAGGAAAAATAAAGCCAATGCAAATGTGGCAAAAACTGCAGTTCCTCTAAAGGCCACTTGAGGCTACTTCAAAAAGTGAGTCAAGCCCCATTGCCCCTACTATAAAAAAGTAGTATCCAGCTATATGGAGAGGTTTCCCTTCATAACAGCTCAACTGTATTCTATTTCTAAAATATCCATTTGGATACTATCAGGGCTTAAAGGCAGGGCGCTATAGCTGACTGCTGTCTGGCCTCAGCTCCACTAATTCCCGCCCCTCTGCTGGACCTCTTGACCATGTTTGTGCTGTCACTGTCTTTTGGGGCATTTTACTGCAACAGTCTTACAACTACGGTGGCTTGGTGTGCGTGACAACCTATCACGGTTTTGATGCTTCAGTTTTAATGAGTGAAATTCTATTGTTTTACCAGCGCTAATTAGCAGACGCTGTGCTCATATGCCGAGGCCTTCACAGTCACCAGATCTCAATCCAGCTGAACCCCTGTGGGAGATTCTGGACTGGTGTGTCAGACGGTGCTTTCTACCACCATCATTAAAAACACCAAATGAGGGAATTTACTTTGAAAGGATGGTGATCACCCCTCTCGTAGAGCTCCAGCTACTAGGAAAATCAATGCCAAGGAGTAGTGAAGCTGCTCTGATGGGGCATGGTGGCCAGACACATTACTAAGTCACTCTATGTTGGGTTTTCTTTTATTTGTCACTCATCTTTAGCTTTATGTTTGTGGTATTAAAGCCTTATGTTGCTTGTGAACCCACCCAGATAGGCTGACTCTTGTAGCTGCTTTCACTGTGAGTCTATTGTGGCTCACTGTGACTTGTGTGTAGTCTGTATTTACTGATGAACGGTGATACTCCTGAAAGGACAGATTTCTGCCGCAGTGCTCATACAAGGTCGTCTGCATATAACAAACGTTTTATTTCTCCGTCCCCTGCAGTGAACTGAAGGGATGCAGATGACTGCAGAGTTGCCACTAACTCATTGAGCTTTATAAATGATGAATCAGACGGGGCTCAGAGGGCATCCTTTTCATGCACCTCGCCAAAGATTTTAGTGCATTTATCAAAGGCACAGATTTCACAAGTCATCCTGGTGCCAGAGAGATAGAACATCCACACAGGATTCCCTGCAAGCTGGAGAATGACTAATGCAAGAAATGGTGATTGTTCTTTCTGTTTTTATGGCAGCATAACATCCACACAGGATTCTGTTATTTTCCTCACAGATAGAGCTCCCCATGTCAAACCTTTTCCCTTGTCTTTTAACAGATGTTTAATTCTAGCCTCTTCTTAAGAGAATATTAAGAGTATATGAAATAGAGATCAAATTACATTTTTAAACATAAACACTGAAGGTTTTAAACTCCAATAGTGTCTGCTTATATGTCTGCAAGCTTAAGTGATTTAAGCTGACTGACAGACACTCACAGTCCACTCCAAGTACACTATGTTTCTGACTTAATGTGTGTCACATGGTGAGGTTATCCTCTGGACTTACAAATGAAGCCAAAACCTACACTTCCTCTAGTGTCCACTTGAGTCTAATGGGTAATCCTCAGTGCCCTCAGTCCCACAGGCCTACAGACCAGTCAGTGGCTTAATGGAAAGTACCGATCAGTGTGTATTCCATGACTGGTTGATGAGTGGTTGCTGGAAGATGCTGGCTGTCACCAGATTAAATCAGTCACAAGGAGGGTAACACATCAAAATCTTCTTGGGTTTGCTTTGGTTGCTAGCATATTTCTGCTATCTCCGAGAAGAAGGGAAACTGTGAAAGAGTGCAACACAAACCACAAATGGAAGATATCTGCCTTCAAACTACAAGTTGTGTCTTACCGCTGAAATCAAAAATGTTTTACATTTTTCCTTTGAAGGGGAAAGATCTTTGTCTCCCGAGTAAATGTCGACAGTTTGCAGAGAAATTTATATATTTAAAAAAGGAGGAAAAGACTAAGAAACATTTTGGTGTCAGTAGCAAAAAGTTCCCTTTCAATTTTGCTGCCATGCTTGTGTTACTAATCTACCACCTCAAATGTGTCTCCGCCCACTCCACCCTGCCTTCACTCTCTTCTTTACCTCTCTTGTGGATAGCTGACCCCATCCAAAGCATTGGACCTTCACTATCTCTGCTCCTCGCACGTCCGCCTTTCTGCCTGTTTCCATCTCATTCATGTATGCAAACTTTGAATAATCCTTTTAAAGTCAAAGAAAGAAAGTGTGGGATAGTTGGCACCTGAAATGTATTTTGGAAGGCACAAACAGTGTGCTATACAACATTAAAATCCCTTCAAACTTTAACAAAGGGGATCGTAACAAGCCAAACACATATGATCAGCTTGAAATGCGAGCAAAATTGAAACGTGAGCTGCAGTTTCAAAGCTCAAGAGCAAAGAACTAAATTTAGATGTCCTTCTCATTCATGAAGTTCTATAAAAACAGAAAATGAAAATCCTAGAAAATAAAATCCTAGATGTAAAACCAGCATCCTGATCAAAATATCAAGAGAAGTAAGTCTTCTATTACCTCCTGTTCTCTCAGGAGCTGACCCACCTCCTCTATCCTCTCCGTCTTCAGTCATGTGTGTGTGAGTTAATGCTTCTTACCACCGATTCTAACAACCCAGACTGTTGGCGCAGACAAGTGTGGCAGTGTATCTGTCAATCCATGCTTCAGACTTGCCTGTCTTGTCCTCCTTCATCATAGATCCTGTCTTGGTGTGCCTGCCTGGCTGACTTCTGGAGAAACCTGCCCACTCTCATCCACAAAGAAATACTTACCTCAGGGTACACCCTTGGACTTTGAGAACACTTACCTGCAGTCAGGGGTGGATCTAGAGAAATTTTCTTAGGGTGGCATGAGGGTGGCAAAGAAATCAAATGGGGTGGCAAAATCAAAGCCTTTTTTCCCCCCCAAACACATGTGCAGGTGGTTACATATGGTTAAAATGATTCAAATGCAGTAAGTATACACGTTTTTCATATAAATATAGTCTACAACTTAATTATTGTCTGTAGCCCACATAATTACACACTTTACACACTTTCTACACTAACGACTGCACCTCCAATAACTCGGCTGTCAAACTCCTAAAGTTTGCAGATGACACCACTGTCATTGGCCTCATTCAAGATGGTGATGAGTCTGCATACCGGCAGGAAGTTGAGGGGCTGGTACTCTGGTGCAGTCAGCACAATCTGGAGCTGAACACTCTTAAGACTGTAGAGATGACAGTGGACTTCAGGAGACATCCCTCAACTCTGCTCCCACTCACCATATCAGACAGCCCTGTGTCAACTGTGAAGACCTTCAAGTTCCTGGGTACAACCATCTCCCAGGACCTGAAGTGGGAGACCAACATCAACTCCATCCTCAAAAAGACCCAGCAGAGGATGTACTTTCTGAGACAACTGGGGAAGTAGTCTTCCACAGGAGCTGCTGATCCAGTTCTACACTGCGGTCATTGAGTCTGTCCTGTGCTCCTCCATCACAGTCTGGTATGGAGCAGCCACTAAACAGGACAGGAGCAGACTGCAGCGGACTGTACGGGCAGCAGAAAGGATCATCAGCGCCCCCCTGCCCTCCATCCAGGATCTATACCTCTCAAGAACCAGGAAACGGGCAGGGAAAATCATCACAGACCCCTCACACCCTGCACACAGACTTTTTGATCTGCTGCCCTCTGGCAGACGGTACAGAAGCCTGCAGACCAGGACCACTCGACACAGGAACAGTTTCTTTCCCCTCGCCATCTCCCTTCTTAACAGTTGACCTGTCACACTGCTCCCACTGCCAGACTGCAACTGCACCTTATGTACATTTTGTAGTATTCATTCCACCTCATTCATTTCTGTATTTTATGTATATAAGTTTAGATTCGTTATTTATAGTTGGTTTACACAGCTTTGTGTATGTGTATATATAGACACTTGTGTGTGTGTGTGTGAGATTTACATTGCTGTGCTTGAGAGCCACCATCTACCGGAACCAAATTCCCTGTATGTGTCTGCACATATACTTGGCCAATAAACACGATTCTGATTCTGATTCTGATTTAGTTACATAAAACATGTGAGTTTTGATGCTATGTACTGTATAGCCTGTATGATAAATAAATATGTAGCCCAATAAGTATAAAATCCAGAAAGCTACACAACATTGGGTGGTTCATTTACAAACACAAGTCTAACTTAAGTTTCACACTGTTTTTTGTTAGAAAACAATCACACTGTTACAGCTTAAATTACACAAAATGTCAGAAATCTGCACTGTCATGAACAAAAATTTTAACCTAATTTTTCATGCTTGGTTGGATTAACCAACTGAGGTCTGAAATACAACCGGCCATTTTTGACTCCTTTTGAGTTTACGTTTGTATTTCACCATCAGATTGTTTCATTTTATTTTTTTCCCCTTGCCTCGTTTGGTATCTTTTCAGCTCAACTGAATTTAGTTGTTTTTTTCACTGACATACTGCATTAGTACTACTATTACTATTAATAGTACTATTACTGATCTGAAATCACACAAAGAACTTAAAATTCTAGTTGTATTTTTTTACTGTAAAAAAACCCACAGACATGCTGAGTAAATTTTTATAACTTGAAATGCAAATATAAATTGTACATTTTGTAAACACAACTATTTATCTAAAAATGCAGCCAATACACCTGCCGTTTTTGTTTTGTTTTTTCATTTTCTACAACTATTTAAAAATATTACTAAAACTAAAATGAGAGAACAATCCGGTTTCGTAATAAGATGCCCCACAAACTATATGTGCCAGTAAAAAAAAAAAGTTTGTCCACCAAAAGACAGGGATAAACCTGCAGGCCTGACAACAGGAGGTGTATCACTCCGCTAGTTTTCATTACAGCGTTTACACTGCAATGTGCCTTTGTGACATTCATTAGTGCCCTCACTGACACACAAAACGACTAGACAACAGAACAGCTACACAAGACAACACAACAAACTAAGTAAACACTCCACACTAAACGTCACAAATCTCCCACATCTAAAAACTCTCTCTCTCTCTTGCTTGCTATGTCTCGCTGCCGTTAGAGTCACTCCCAGAACTTTTCCCTCTTCCTAAACAACCAAATCCCACATGTTGACTTCTTTTTTTTTTAATTGGTCGACATGGTGCATTTTTCCACCGATAGGAAAGAGGTGACTTTTTTCCCTTTCTTTACTGTTTTCGTGCTGTCCTTAGAAAACGCTTAAAACACACACACACAAAAACGTGACGACAGTATTTAGTAAAGAGCGTGGCTTATATATATTATCATAACTCTGGATTTACTGGCCTGTAATTAAAACTTAAAAACTTTAAAGTATGAACTTTCAATGTGGGCTGAAATAGAGAGTCAGCATGGCTGCAGCTTGTTGCTATGTCAGCTTACATCAGTCATGTGATTTGGAGGTGCAGCATGTCCGTGGACCACAGAGGGTTAATAACACTCACCTTCATTCCATTTCCAGAGTGTAACAACCAACCACCTGTGTAAAATCCGAAATTCCCATGGTGTTGTTCAAAATGTGCTCTGGCACAATCATAAGCATGGCTTGCTACTGAAAACAAGAAAAAAGCCGGTCATGCTATGGGCTGAACCATTTGTTGATGTGGAGGGGGGGGACGACACTATCCGATATATTCAGTTTTAGCATTTATATTCACTGTTGACTGTAACTACGCTCAAACTGTTAATGCTATCTTATTTTAATAAAGAACACTGTCATATTCAAAACTGGGGTGGCACTTGGGGTGGCAAGGGATCATTTTAGGGTGGCACTTGCCACCCCATGCCACCCTTCTAGATCCACCCCTGCCTGCAGTCAAATTTATGGAGAAACAAGTGTATTGTTACCACATCAGTGGCTTTGAAAGCCACAGAGGAAACATCTGCAGCCTTCCCTGTAAAAACTAACCTTACTTGAACCAGTACCATGAGAATAAAGTACATTTACCTGCCAGATCAGCTGATGTTAACTGGATTTAACCCTGCCAAGAAACACAGACAGAAACCCACTGCTTGAATAATTGCATCAGTATTCTGAATAACTGTAAATGCTCATATTAAATCTAAAAGTGCTCATTAAAATCAGTGAACCTTTTCTAGCACGTTGTGCCACTGAGTCTTTTGCACAAGCCGTGACAAAATTAAACCCAAAATGATCATTTTTGAGCTAAGGATCCTTCCCCAGCAAGACAATCGGCTTTCTTCAACGAACCATTTAAGGATATTAAACAAAGTTCAGCTCAGCACAACAAAGGAAATTACAAAACGGACAATCGAATCATTCTCTCAAGCCCAAATGAAAGCTCTATTAAAGCTGAGATGAGGACAAAGAGGGCAGTAGACTGGAGATTATTAGCAACAGAGATACTGAAACACAGCAGCTGCACGCTGAGAGGGTCAACGGTGTGTCCAATATGCTGCTAGGAGAGGCCTCTTTTCCTGAAATCTGGAGTAAAGGCAATATGAAACCTGCATATATTACAGCGGACACCACACGGGGTCCAGCAGTTCCTGAGGAATCTGTCCCCATCAGCATAGCAGATGTCTTGAAAACTTCTTAGTGACACTGAAACAAACTTCAAGTTATTTTCTTTTCCTGAAACAAATAACAGGTTTTTCATTCAGACAGATAAAAATAAATAAATAAATAAATGAATGAATACCAAGGACGTCATTTCCACAACGAGCAGAGGAGACTCGCTTTTCAAAAGTGTATTTTTGCACCATCTTACTTTTATGTTGTAAATGTTGCTTAAGTTGGAGAGAATAACTGAGTGGATAAAAATGTGAATACTCTCATCTGAGTGGCCTTCGGTTATTATTGTGTATGCAGAGGGCAGCAGAAGAAAAAGAAAACCCTCTTCTTCCTCTCAGGCTGTGTAATGCATGCCCTCTCTTGCTGATCTTCCCACAGAAAGAAGAGCAAAGGTGAAATTAATCACAATAATGATGCTCAGTTTCATTTTATAACCCAGTGATGCAGCATGTACAATGGCTGTCTACTGGCTGAATAACAAGAAATACCCCCTCTCTGTTTTTCCCAGTCACTTTTCCTCGACCTTGGCGGAGAACATCATGAGGTTAGGAAAAAATGTTGAAGTCGTGATGTTCAATCCAAAAGGGCTTAAGAAAAGACAGTTCAGAATGGACTACACTATGTAATAAAGTGATGGTGGATATTGCTGATATAACTGGCCCCCGAGTGCCTCCTCAAAAACTGTCACTCTCCCTTTCCTGGGAAAAGACAGTTTCACTCCTCAATATTTGTTAAATGGTATAAATAAATATGCACAGATGACACTTATGCATGTTATTTTAGTCATTCTAAAGGAGAAAGTCTCTGATGCAGTTTTCTCCATCATCATTTGGAAATGGAGCAAGGAAAACACCACCTGCTGATGTGACTGTCCCATGCTTAGCTAGAAAATCTATTAGAAAACAGTGTTAGCTTTGCATCTGAAACACAGGCAGACAGAGAGGTATCAACTGTTTGTTCCTTTTGTCACATGCTAGCATGCCCTAAGCAAAGCACAAGGCAAACTGTGTGCTGTGTGTAAAGTGTTTACCTTGAACTATTTTCAGTTTTTTAGTCAGAGCTTGCTGCTCTGCTCTGCAGGTTCCCAGTGTAGGTCTCCAACAGGCTGCCCTTTGTCCTCAATTTTGTTAATGATGTTTATAGACAGGATTTCTAGGCACAGACAGTGGGCAGAGGATGGAAGCTTTAGTGGTTCTTGTTTCAACTTTATGCAGATGATGAGGTTCTGTTGGCTTCTTCGAGCTATGTCCTCCATCTTGAACTGGGGCATCTGAATGTGCAGAGGGCGGAATGAGTATCAGCACCTACAGCCTGATCAAGTCTAGTGGAATGGCTATTCCAGCTTGGGAACGAGTTGCAGCTTCAAGCAGAGTTTGTTGTTTGTAAGTGAGCAGAAAGTGGAGACTGGCATGTGCTTTAATGCAGATCTGATTGTCTGTTGTGAAGACAGACCTGGCCGTCAACTGTGAGTAGTGACCAAACATGTAAAAGTTATATTTTAAAGAAAAATGCTCATTTTGACATTGATGACAGCAGCATGTCTAAAAGAAAGTTGTTGTTTTTTGTTTGCTTGTTTGTTTAGTTTTTTCTTGTTGAATCTGGGTTTTTAAGCTGCTTTAGACCACCATGAATTGGTCTTGTCTCCACCTTATGTTTTCCATATATGCATGCAGAGGGTAGGGTCTCAGGGCTAAGTGCAATTTTTTTTTCCTTTTTCTTTTTTAATATCTGGTTATCTTGACTGATCTTGTTTATTGGATCAAAATTGTTATCAAAAAGTTTAGATGCTCCTCAGCCAGAGTGAGGTAATCCATTCAGCTTTGACAGGAACCCAGATTTGTTGTATATGTACCACTCATATCTTTTTGTGTTTGTTTGGATGACAGTCATCAGTGCATCCAACAGAAACTGTGGAGCGACAGGAAAAATGGTGTGGAAAGAGAAAAGAAATCTCATCTGTTTCTTCGACTACCCATCTCTTTTCTTTTTTTTTTCCACATCTAAAACACACAGCTGAGCCTCTGTTTTTTGGAGCTTGTGTAATTCTGTTCATTTCTGTGGGAATGGTTTTCAAATCTCTCTCCTTTTATTGTATTCATACACATATGAAAATGTGTGTTTCAGTGTGTGTTTGATGGTATTTCTGTGTGTTGCATCACCCTCTGCCACAAGACGGTCTGATGGACACTTTGAATCCATGAAAGGATCCGTCTGTCAGAATTCGTACGTCTGTCTGTCAGTCAGTGTTGCATGTGACAGCTCAAGGTTTTTATATCCGCATAACACCAAGCCGAATATTTTCTTGTCCCCCAGCATTGCCTGTCAGGTTTCATTATTTCCAGTACTGACTAGTCAAAAGCAAAAGCATAAGATACATGAAAGAGCCTTTCTCGACGACAAGGTGACATATTCTATCACTGCAATCTAATGTATTCTCTACTCTTATTTAAAAATGCATTTCAAGGCCATGTTTAGCCCTGCCAGACCCATTGTGAAACACAAATATCACCAACATGCTGTAGCTCAAATCTCCCAGCCTCTGTGAGCGTCAAACCCTCCTATAAGAGTCTTTGCAGTTACAGAAACGCACGTTCTGCAAGTTCAAAGGAATGTTTCAGTTATTGCTGAGAGTATATAAGACAGGACACAAAAAGAACCTCCAAAGAGCAGAACTGCAGCTTCCCACTTCAATGCAAATCAGTCACAAAGAAGCTTTTTTTTTTTAATTCTATACATTGTGAAAAAAAAAAAAAGATGACATTTAAAGAAAACCGTGGAGTTTGTTTTTAATAGCGTGAGCTGTTGTAGGGTCTTATCTTTGACTCTTCGTTGCTGTTGTTGCAGGCTTGTCTGCTGGTGTTCTGTTGCTCTGCCTTATTTATTTTGAGCTTTTTTTTTTTTTTACTGTGCTTTTTGTGTGAGATAAAGAATGAGAGTAAATGTCTCTCGTCTCCTGCTGGAGTGTCGCTGCTGTAGATCAGCGGGGAGTCTCCATATCAAGGCTTTTCGGTTCCCTGATTTCCAGTGTTCCTCGTCTCATTCATCAACATTACATGTGATTACGGCATGTTTCAAGAGCAATAAGAGCCTGTCGTCGCCACATTAGTGTTTCAGAAACACTTTTTTCAGGTGCATTGCCGACATATTGCACCTTAGCCACAGGATCATTGCCTCTTTCATTACTTTCATAACTTCCACTCTCAATGTGTCAAGAACTCTTGGAGGAATTTATTCAGAAACAAATCCATGATTATTAATGGTAGGAGGAATTTTTCTTTTTTCCCCAATAGACATGTGTATATATATATGTACAGACCATAGTTCATCCAGACCATATGCTGTATATAAAAGACGGATGTAACCATCTCTGTGCGAAGTCTCATTGTGAAACATTTCAGACATAGATGTCATTGTGTTTTTAAACCCGAGGTGACGACGGAGAGGCGGATCTGACTGAGGAACAAAGAACGCTCTGTGCTGATATGGGAGTCGTTTGGCAACTGCAAGAGGATGCCAACCCTGAAGTCTCCTCTGCTCTGCTGTCTACTTTTCTGACATTTTCCTAAGAAGACCTGAAGATAGTGATTTTGGGGCTATAAACTTAACCGTAAAGTGAGGACAAACACAGAGATAATGAGTTATAGTGTCTCATATCGATTTCTATACTGCTGTGCTTTGTTCCTCAACATACTGACGGTATTTCTTTGTGCAATAAAATTCTTTCTTTGCTGTTCACCCACAGATGCCGATTAATATATACAATAGAAATAGAACATATAAATACAAATAGTACAAATAGTACAAATCAGTTGCCACCCAGAGCTGTGACCAAGGGTGAGGGTAGGGACTGATTGACTGTAGTATGCAGAGTTTTGGTTCTTTATTGTTTTACCTCTGGCTCATAGTTTAGTTAGGTGACTTTAGGTTTGTTAGTCTCCTTCAGCTGTTCCTTCAGTCTCATCTTGTGGTAATCTTTTGGTCTTCTTACACTGTTTAGTTATGTCATGTTTTTCATATTTTCCTGTTCAGCTGTATCTCTCTTCCTGATTTATTTTGGTAAGTGTTGCTCTGTGTCTAGTGTAAAGTGTTAAGTGCTTGTCTCGTTTGTTTATTTTTTGTAGCTGTCTTCCCTACTTGTTTCCTCTTTCCTCATTATCTCTTTTTGTTTTTATTGTCTCTGTCTCCCTCTCTCTGCATCCTCTCTCATGACTGTGTGAGCCTGGCTCTGCTTTGATTACCTTTGCTCTGTTCCCTGTTTGTTCCTGAGTTGTGGACAATCAGCATGAAACGCTCTCTTTGTGTTACTCCTGCTTTCTGTGCCCTCAACAAACACCTCACACAGCCACACTTGACATGCAAGGAGGTACCCATCATCGGCTATGCACCTTGTTCAGTGCAGCTGGTCCTTAAATTCTGTTTTACCATCAAACGTTATATCAGTATATCTGGACTAGGGATGGGTATCGTTTAGGTTTTATCCGATACCGGTGCCAAATCGGTACTTTTGAAACGGTGCCGGTGCTTAAACGGTGCTCGAACCGGTGCTTAAAGAATGGAGAACACAAACTTTGTCCAAAAACCTCTCATGTTCAGCTGGTTTTTTTTGTAAAAAGATAACAATGTGTGCCTTTTCTGCAGCTATGTGGCATATATGGTATCACTCTTGGCTGGAAGCAGTGCTTAAACAATGGGAAAAACACAAACTTTGTCCAAAAACCTCTCATGTTTAACTGTTTTCCACTTTTTCTTTGGTCATTTTAGCCTTTTTGGCCAGGGTGAAGGGAGTATCTGCCATCAAACAAGAAGACAGCCGCATGTAGCTATGATGATGTTTGCAAGTTCACCTTACATGCATTAATGTAATAACGTGGTTAGCCTACTCAACGTAAATTACACACGAACAACATGAAGCTACTCATGCAGAGAAGAACGGCTGCTGCTGCTGCCATCATCATCCGTCATCATTTCTGCTACACTGGCAGGGCTAGGGGCCAGGACTATTCTTCGGGTTTTTGGGGGATGTTGCTCCGGGTCCGATAACTGGCAACCCACCCGACGTGCACGGTGTGAGGTCTCACAGCAAGCTATCAAATACGGCGCATTTCTGGGCTTTTAAAAAAAACGCTATGCGTTGCCAGCTGTTTAATCGGATTCTTGGTGTTACCTCCTTTGACAGTATCACAGTATCAGCTTAAAGCACTTGTTGCAGGCTGCTGAGTTTGCATATTTTGCTGTGAAGTACAGCCAGACTTTTGACCGCTTCGCCTTGGGCATTTTTAATCTCTGCTCTGCTCTAACAGAACGTACGTACCTGGCCCCGCCTACTATCCCCGGAAAAGTAAAATGATTGGCTAGAAGTGAATCACAGCTCAGGAAAAAAAAGCACCGAAATAAAGCACCGAAATGTGCGCTGCTTTTCGGTCTGGTTACTACCGTTTATGTCAGAACCGGTGCCATGATGGCACCGGACACCGGTACCCATCCCTAATCTGGACAGATTCAAAGGCCTACAGACGCTAATTCGCATATGGATTTCTGTTGAAACTCCAAAGTCATTAGACCTCAGAACAAAATCAAATGATCAAATTATGTTTTGTACAGTAGTTTTACATTTGGGTTGTCTGCAGGCAGGTGTTAAATTTGTCTTATGGACATCAAATTTTATCGATCAGAAGACAAAAAGTAAAACCTAAAATAACGCAAAACAACTCCACTGAGGTGAGAAATCAAACTTCATGAAACTTGTTGGATGGGTGGAGCATTTGCAAAAAAAGAAACCTGAACATTTTTAAAGCATCTCTCAACCGCAACACAAGTTTTCCAAGAACAAAACAAGTGCATGGGCTCTCCGTGTGCCCGTTGACTTCTACTGTTTATTTGTTGCAGCGTTATACTGAGAGTTTCCGGCACTACCTTCCATGTCACAGTGAACATGTTCTTATTTATGTGCATATCTTGGTGGATTTGCATCTAAATTTGGCACGACTGCTTTTAAAAACATGACGACACCCCTGCTGTTCATCTACAATCCGGATTTTTTAACAAACCACCACACTAACTTACACACAACTACACTAGACGCACACACGCTTTCTTAATAAATTGAAGCAGTATTTATATCTGAAGTGAGACACTTCATTAGATCTGAGAAGTGTCACCGTGGCTTACGTACACCTCTCCACTCGCACAGATATACAGAATGAGTTTAAATGTGAATACAGATAGGGTGTAGGGCTGTCGCCGTTAACAATGAGATAAACAAGACAGATCGAAAACCTGGAGACTGAATAGCCTGAAGGGGAGAAAGAGGGGAGAGACTAACAGGGAGCTGGTATTGCAGTGAAATCACAGGCTGAAAACACATAATTTGTGATGTGAATGACAGACTGTCTCCATTTGTCTCGTCTTCCCTCTCTGTTCTTTTCTTCCTCCGCTTCTCCACCTCCTCCTGGTCTTCATTTCATCTTCATTACATTGTGCGTGTGCGTGTGTGTGCGTGTGTGTGTGTGGGATGTCTGACAGATTGGTGTCAGTTTTGCTCTGTTGAGACACGGGCTCCTTCCCTAAGTTCTAAACTCGTCCCTGATAGTGCTGTCATGTAAATTTTTACGACATGAATTGTACATTTTTGAGACAAACTCTCTGGTTTTGTTCAAAAGCTTGACATAAACCTTACAAAGCTCATATTTCCTGATAAACATGGTGGTGGGATTTAAAAAATAAATTTAAAAACCTGCCTGGCAGGAATTCCAAGGTGGGTTTTTTGTAGCGGCTACACCAAACACGTAAAGGGGTCTAATGTCTATATTTCTCAAGGAGAATTCCTCCGTAAAAGCCTGAAACATACCATAATTTAAAGGTGAATTATGGCTCAGCTTTTGTCAGTGGTGGGCAGTGTTGGTCAAGTTACTTGAAAAAAGTAATCAGTAACTAATTACTGATTACTTCCCCCAAAAAGTAATCCCGTTACTTTACTGATTACTTATTTTCAAAAGTATTTAATTACTTAGTTACTTAGTTACTTTTTAAAAACACGATTTACAACCTGAAGAGGTGATAAAGCGATAGATCTTTCAGCCCAATTCTACTTTTTCTGCATAATCCATCATACAAAATGTAATCAAATGGAAAAGTCTCTTTTTTTTAACTTGTTTTATCAGTTTTAATCTTTTAACTTTATGCATCAAGCAAAAATTTAATTATGCAACATTCTCTGACTTGAATAAATTAGTTTAACATTTAAACCTATTTTCTACACATTCCAGCACATAAAATAAAATATTTTTTGTGTTTACACTCACTCTTTCAAATAGATGCAAGTAAAACACAGCAGAAAATAAATAAAGTCAAAGACTCAGCGGTCCTGTTGCTCTATTTTCACCTGTAAAGCAGGAGCGGGGTAGGCGGAGGTTTACCCTGGTGCAGGTGTGCCGCGGTCAGTTGAAGAATCCGCGACTTTCTCTGTGAGTTTCCCATTACCTCGTTGCGCACTCGGTGCTTGCTTGGAAGTTTAGGGGTTTTTTTCGCTGTAAAAAGAAGTTTTTTTCCCACGCACAACAGACACTAATGTTTTTGTCACTTTTTATGGAGTCAAACTCAAAGTAAGGTCAGTACTTCCACGCTTTAAACGCTGCACGCTCATACTCTCTCCGCACTCGATATATTATCCATTGTTGATCTGCACACAGCTGTTGTCACTAACGGCGCACTCGCTTACGTCACTGTCGTGAGACATTCTCGCAAAAAATCACGGTTTTAGTAACGCAGCGTTCCTACGGGAAAGTAACGGTAATCTAATTACTGTTTTTGCAATAGTAATCCCTTACTTTACTCGTTACTTGACAAAAGTAATCGGATTACAATAGTAATCCCTTACTTTACTGCCCATCTCTGGTGGTGGGTGCCTTTGAAGTGGGTGCAGGCAGAGTAAAAATGGCTTGATGAGCCCCATCCATGTGTTGTCAGAAGTGTCTGAAACGTCATGGTTAAAGGGACTCCTTAAGAACACTCAGAAGACAGTCGGTAAGGAGCTGGTTGCTTGTCTTCATCTGAAACCTTTTGGGAATTTACATATTCGGCTGCAACTGGGCAACTGTGCTGAAATGCTTTTCTGCTCTGCTTTCTATTGTACTTCGTCTCAGCACACAGACAAATGCATCTGTATGAGGGTAAATTCCTCTCAACTCTTTGTTCTTCTGCTGCGTCTTGAAACTGACACTCTTCTTGCAGCGGGTTTACATAAAGAGTGACATGACTGCTAACATACCTCAGATTTTCTGCAGTTTTTATAAGTTCCATGTTTAGAGTCCCAGCAGGAAAATAAATTCGGCTCAACCAACCTTGTAAAAATTAAGAGCTGGATTTCTAAAATATCTGCACTATTAGCCACATTCTTGACTAAACTCAAAAGGATCGCATTCTTTCTTTGGCAGCTGAAAGTCAGATTTAAAAAGTAATAAAAGACAATATTGTTAATTAATTGGTTGATTAATGTTTTACTGATGTAGCCTCCCTTCTTCTTCTTCTTCGGTACACTTAAGGATTCCAAGCACCACACCTCACACTGATGTCTTTTGAATTTAAGTTATCAAATCTCACCTTCCTTTAAATGTCAGTCATGCACACAGACATCTTAAAACATGACTAAATAAAAATCCAGACACTCATGCACCCATCTTTATATCTGCATCTGGATTCTGCCAGGCTATCCCTTATTCCTGATCGTGTTTAGGATATTCATGGGCATGATCTGGGGTTAGGAGGGCATCCGTTTTGAGAACCGCAGAATTGTATGGAGGCTTTTTTTTAATTTTCAACAAACCCAACAAAGCAAATGTGACTCAGGAGACAGAGTGGACAGCCCCAGAGTGGTATTCAAAATACAGTTACTTTGCTGAAATAAATGAATTACACGGACTACACATCCCACAGATGCTGGATTACATTCAGAGCTGAGAAATTTGGAGGTCAAGTCAACACCTCAAAGTCGTTGTTGTTCTCCTCAAACCATTCCTGAACCATTTTTGCTTTGTGGCAGGGTGCATTGTTGTGCTGAAAGAGAACATAGCCATCAGGGAGTAGCCTTTCCATGAAAGTGCATTGCCGGCCATCCATGTGATGTAAAAAAAAAAAAAAAAAAAAAAACCTGAACAGTTTGCTGTTTCCTGTTCTTAGATGGCAGTTCACCCAGGCTCACCAAAACTGGACAATAGAAGATGGGAAAAACATTGTCTGGTCTGATGAATCTCAATTTCTGCAGAGATATTTGCATGGTAGAGTCAGAATTAATATGAAATATGAAAATAATATGAAAGCATGGAGCTATCCTGTCTTGGATCAACAGTTTAGACTACTGGTGGTGTAATATGGGGGATATATTCTTGGCACTTTTGGCCCCTTAGTACAACTGAGCATTATTAAGACATAACAGAATTGTTGCGAAATGTGTTCACTCCTCTATGACTACACTACAGTACAGTTGGTCTGTGTTTCCATCAAAATAGTGCACCTTGTCACAAAGCTCAAATCATCTCTGGCTGCTTGAACAGAGTCACGCAAACTCAGTCCAGTAGGTGCTGTACTGGACTGAGATCAGGTGACTTTGGAGTGGACTGTGGACTTTGGGATGTCATCATGGATGCTGACCAAACTGCAGCAACTGTGGGATGCTATGATGTAGATCAACACCTTTTTAAATCTGTGCCACCAAGACTTAACTCAGCTCTGATGGCCAAAGGAGCTACAGTCTGGTACTGGTATGCTATAGCTATAGAAATATATACCTCATCTGGCCTGGGAAGGCCTCAGATTTCCCCAGGAGGGAGTAGGAAATGGTGTTAGCGAAAAGAAACACTGAGACAGCTGCCACTGTGTCCTGACTTTGGAAGGTAATGACTGGAACGAGGTGTTATTGGTGACCTAATGTTTCCTTTGAATTACTGATCCTCAAACTTCAAATACGTAAATATCTTTCCACTTAACCTTGAGAAGTGAAGCACTATGGTCCCTTGACTAAAAATCCAGGGTTCATGACTTTATAGTCTCAGAGAGAAAACTTCAAATTTGTGTCTTTCTCTTTATTATATTAATAAATATTAAATAGTTATATTAATAGTGATGAAATCATTTACATTTCTCTTCATCATACAATATTGAAGTTCATATTTCCTTGAACAAACAGGGAGAGGAATTTAAATATAGAAACAGACATCCTAAGCGATGCGGTGAAGATTATAAAACTCTTCCTCCAAGGTTCAACGGACTTAAAGTCTAAGTAATCGATGAAGGTTAATTGTCTTAAAGTGGTGAAAATGTAAAACCTAATGGTTGTTTAAGGCAATTAGTCTTTACGGAGGTTAACAGGATTTAAGTCATTGCATCTCAACAGGATTCATTTGTAGTATCATAAAAACATAAAGCCTTCGTCAGGATTAGGTCCTGCCCACACCTGAAACAGTTCTGCTAAAAGTAAATCAGGACTGATCTGGGAAACCTCAATTCATTTGTAACTAAGTGTTAACTAAGTGTTAAGGACAGCATAAAGGTCTGACAGCTTTTCAACCACTCCAAACACACAATCAATAGACACTGAGCACACATATACACTAAGGGGTATAATTAAAGTAATCCTACGATGATTCACACGTTTTATCATCTTCTGGTGATTAATCTGTCACCGTCATCGATGAAACATTAATCGCAGCTGTTGCTTTACATTTGCTCAGGCCTGTAAGATGCATGTTTAAATGTGTCACATTAACAGGATGAATTCTCATTTCCACACAAAGCTGCAAACTGCAACCTCAGCCTGTCATCAGGAGAGATGGAAAGAAAGTAATTAAATGACACCATAAAAACAAACAAACAAACAAAAAAGAAAGCAGTGGATCAGAAAGAGAAACGGCAATAAAAATGGGAGAAATTGTGTTAGTTGTCTGTATTTGTTTTTATTGTGGAATTCTCGCTGTCCTTTTCTCTGTGCCAGAGCTCTCCACTGTCTAACAACACAACAATGAGCTGGGGCCCGTTCTTCGTACGTCGCTTACTACATCCAAGATCAAATGACACATCCAAGACCAAATCATCGCGCTAACCGTGAGCTCGCTAATCCGGTTCTCCGAACACACCTGCTGTTGACGATTAGTACAGCTGGATGAAGTAATGTGAGATCACTGGGTGTCGTAAAAGGGGCTACGCATCGATAGTAGAAACATTGATCGGCAACCCTCTGATTGGTCGGCGAAAATGTCGAAGGAGCGCGCTCGGTATTTTTCGGCAGCAGAGCAAGAACTCTTGAGTTTCATAGTTTAATCAGAACGCAAGGGAACACTGCAAAGGCTGCAAAAGCAAGGAGAGAGGGCTGGCAGAAAGTTGCTGACAAATTAAACTCGTAAGTAATTTAATAATAATAATAATAAGGGAGTGGATTTATATAGCGCTTTTCAAGGCACCCAAAGCGCATGACAATGCCACTATTCAGTCACTCTCACATTCACACACTGGTGGAGGCAGCTACGGTTGTAGCCACAGCTGCCCTGGGGCAGACTGACAGAAGCCAGGCTGCCATATCGCGCCATCGGCCCCTCTGGCCAACACCAGTAGGCGGTAGGGTAGATTTATCATATCACACTATATTATCCAATATTATAATATGTTATATTATATCCCCTTTCACATTAGAGCCACAACAGGACCCACTAGAACATGGGAACAAGTAAAAGTGAAATATAAGAATATTCTACAGAATGGTAATATTTATCACTTATATTGCTTTTAGTCTCTTGGAAAGAGACCCTGAAATAATCTGTTTGTTTGTTCATAACAGCAACCAGGAAAAGGGCAGAGCAAAAAAAGACAGGTGGTGGTCCTGCACCCCCTCGTCAACAAGTTGGTTAAGTAAATAATACCCTCACGGGAAAATCGATATCTCTCTATGAGCACACTGTCGCGCTGAGCTAAAGGATCCTGTCTATCCCGCAATATACGCTGGATTCTGAGGACTCTCCTTATCAATCTTGCACCTTCCGCAATGGGTTGCTCGCGTAAACGGACAGGACATGGCTGCGACAGGCTTCCCAAATCCACCTTCGCTTTTATAGCCGTGGTCTCTCATCTTGATTACACGAAGTAACTTACAATTACTACTCTGAAATATGAATTACATCTGTAATAATCACATACATGTAATAGAATGTTAATAGTACATTTCCCTTTTTTAGGAAATGACCTGTGTGTATCTGTGTGAAATCAATAAATGGATCAAGTGCTGCAGGATCAAGTGCTGCATTATCTTCAGTTACATTGATGTTATTTATTTATGGTGAAACAGTGGTGGAATATCGCTGTTGCTTTCGTATAAATGAAGCGGACATACCTGCGTGGCCGCGATCTAATCCTGTTTACATAAAGTAAACCTGCTCCCGAGCAGGTTTACGCTTACGGCTCTGTTGCTATGACAGCAAGTCCCGGATGAGCTTCGGGGAACCGAACGATCCAGGATCACGCGAAATCGTCAACAATCAAATCCAGCTAACTTACTTAGCGAGGTACGAAGAACGGACCCCTGCTCTCTGCTTTCCTTTGTTATGCACCAGGTGCTCTGTGACTCATGTGTCCACCTGGGGTCTGAAACACCTATTTTACCTGTTCAAGGAAGGATTGCAGAATCTCTCATCACTGCTGGCATTGAAAGCCCCCCTCAGAAAATAATCAAGACGTCTTCTCTTCGGCTGTACAGATTCAAAGTGCGAATCAACTAGAGATGGCACGATACCACTTTTTTATGTCCGATACTGATACCGATATCATAAATTTGGATATCTGCCGATAACGATATGAATCCGATATAGTGTGTCTTAATCAATAAAACTGTTTTTTTTTTTATATTTTGCTGCATTTTGTATAAGTTCATACTCAAGTTTAAATAAACAACAACACTAAAGCTATTCTGTTATACCTGTATGTAAAAAATACACTGCACCCAAAATATTTCATAGCAATACTGATCAATCTAATAAACTTAAACCTACTGAATCCTTCCTATTCTGGTATTTTAAAGAGTACTTGGCAGAAATATTAAGCAACCTAACTAATAGGGTTGCAAACTCCCAGCAAAAACAAATAAGGAACTGTCACGGACTGCCAGGGCAGACCGTGTGGAGTGAGTAGAGGACCCAAGAGCAAACAGAGGTGAGGACACAAAACTGGACTTAACAAAAGGCGAACCTTTATTTATGGCCGAAAACTCATGGAAAAGAACAACAAAGTAACTGAGGGAAAACCTGAACATAGACTGGGAAACTATGACTCTAATGAGATTTAGACTGCAAAATACAAACTATGGCTGGGATACTATGACAAGGGGTAGGGGAGATAACACAGACGACGCGACACTGAACACAGCAAGACTGAGGACTAAATACACACATGAGGTGATCAGGGGAAGTGGAGACACATGAGGGGAAACAGCTGATACACATGAACCTAATGACAGGACAGGGAGAGTGAAACTACATATACTGACATTGAATACAGACTTTCAAAGTAAAACAGGAAACATGGAGACTAGACATGAACCAAACATAACCACACAGACATGACGCATGAACCAGGGAGACTTAGTACAGGGGGAGATGACATAAACTCCTAAGAAACAGGACTACACAGTAATCTAGAAATTAACTAGATGAACTAAGCTAAGGCACAAATAAATACAAAAGATACATAAACTCAAACACTGGGTCGCTCGACCCAGGACCATGACAGGGAACCACCCCCACCCTCCACCTCATGATGCTTAATCGACATAATCAACTTTAATTTGATGCAGTGTGGAAAAAAAATGCACTGAAATAAATTATTTTTCAAGAATAATTAAATAGATTCAACATCTTTCTTCAACAGAATTGCAGACTGCACAGATGGTACCTTGCCAAAGGAAAAAGTACTATAGCTTACTAGGGTATATTAGACTTAACAGTTACCACATACAGTAATAATAATAATAATGGATTGGATTTATATAGCGCTTTTCAATGCCACTATTCATTCACTCTCGCATTCACACACTGGTGGAGGCAGCTACAGTTGTAGCCACAGCTGCCCTGGGGCAGACTGACAGAAGCGAGGCTGCCATATCGCACCATCGGCCCCTCTGGCCAACACCAGTAGGCGGTAGGGTAAAGTGTCTTGCCCAAGGACACAACGACCAGGACAGAGAGCCCGGGGATCGAACCGGCGACCTTCCGGTTACAGATACGCTTCCCAACCCCCTGAGCCCGGTCTCCCATAATGGACTTCTATATATTTTACATAAGATTAAAACTTTGGGTGTAAGATTCAGATAATTATTTATTAAAAGCTAGACATTTTAAATGAGAATAAGAAAGAAAAGTATGTCTTTGTGCCCCCTTTTCCCTGTTAATGCCCTGTCGCCCCCCTGGCTAAACTTTGCTAGATCCGCCCCTGCACAGTTACCAGCAGTCAGCTACATAGAAAAAGATCCTGGTGTAGAAAGTAATATTAAATAAATTCTAACAACAGCTTATCAAGCTTAAACGTGCAGCTGTTGTTCAGCCGCTGGTTTCCTCTTTCTGGAGGTGGGCGATAAACAAACAAGAGAGACGGACTCGCGACAGAAAAGCCGATCAGCTGATCATTAAGCAGTTTCACGATTGAAGTAGCAGCAAGAAGAGGCACTCGCTCCATATATCGGTTGTTAAGCTTAACGTGGGAATGCTTTACAAACATTCAGAGATGAACTTACACACTTGCTTTAATTCTCTCTGGGAAAAGTTCCTCCGAGATGAAATGCCAGTTTGGTAGCGAGGCTACAAATACACACAGCCGCTCTATCACGTGAGCACACTGCTCCAACGAGCCGAGTTACGCCGTGTCGCAAGTTATATTTAATGGATCGGATTACATTTTTTATTTCTCTCCGATATCCGATCCAGTAATTTACATCAGTATCGGACTGATACTAGAATCAACTAAAATGATCTTCCAAATATCTAAAAGACCTCATCTAATCTGCTTTCCTCCCGAACAGACTATACAGATGCTACACCTGTTCTACCTGTTCACTGAATGGGTTCATGTTTAAGATATGATGGGCGGTTTGGAAACATTTTGCCCGAGTGTGTAAGTCCCAGTGTAAAGTTACAGTTCAAAATCGTTTTTTAATATTTTGCATTTGAATGAAAAACAAATGGAAGAGAAACAATTTAAAAAAACAAAAAGATCAGCAACTGAGACAAATCGAAAGAAGAAAGAACGAACTGAGCCCCAGATGCTGAGTGCTCTCTCTCTCCCTCTTCCTCGCCTTTCTCTCTGCAAAACTCTACCCAGCTCCAGGTGCCCTGAAGGCGGCAGCAGAAGGACGAAGCCAACACACCATCTGAGCCCGGAGCAGCCGGGGGCTGCTTCATTTACGCTACAGAGCCTCCCCGTTTAATTCGGCACAACACCCTGCAGCATGCGCGAACACACACACACACACACACACACACACACACAAGTCAGTTCATCATGCTTGTGAGGACACTGCACTGACATCCATTTATTTCCTGGCGGCTCAGTTTGACCTCAGCCACATGAAAACCAGATGTCCTGTTTTCTCAGGACAGCCTTGTGTTTCTGGCCAGTTTTAGATCTTTTTTCCCCATCATGCTGGTCTCAGTTCAGTCACCACAGTTCAGTTCTAGAGTGAATTGATTTACTTGTACAGCTTAGGTAATGAATTCAAAAAACTTACTTGGGCCCATCTTGCCAACACCACCACATGCCTTCATTCAGTGCTGAGTCTTTATGTGAAAACTAGGAATCGTTGGGTTTCTAAAAGCTAATCTGAGAAGTCCTTGTCTGCATGCAACAACTTAAAAATTTCTACCTCAGAAGCACAACTCACTTGTCTGATTTCATAAGTAATAATATTCATCTCGAAAGTCAGAGAGAGGGTGAGAGAGGGTATACTCTGTGTTTTATGTCTCAAAAATGTTGATTGCAGTGTGTGGATAAAACCCATAGCTAGTGTCATACCACACCCCAAAACATACTTAAAGGGGAGATTTCTGCATGTGTAACCATTGTAGCAGCCACTGTTCAGAGAAAGGCATGAGTAACACTAAAAGAAAGTGTACTAGAAATCCAGGACAGTTATTAAAATGTTTAAAAACAAAGGTTATTGATAAGCCTTGAGCACAGATGGCTTTGGTTTTCTCAGTTTGATGGACCACCTGTGAATAAATTTGGGTCCTATCTCTGTGTGAGTCCATAATATTGCTGCATGTGTTTTATTCCCCCCCCCCAACGACAAAAAGCCGTGAAAAAGTAATTAAAATGAGCTGACTGTCTGAGATAAATGTCTGTCCGAGGAAGAAAAACACTCTTCATCACTGTCAGGAGAGCAGGAGGAGACAGAGGAGTAATATTAGCTTTATCACTGCTGGGAGAGGAGAAGAAGAAAGGGTTCAGAAAGTGAGACAGAAAAGTTTGTTTTAAAAAGAAAGTGAACCAGAATTCGAGGAGAAGGGATTAAAGAGAGGAGGTTTTATTAGAGCGTAAAGTAGAGGAGATGGACAAGTTTTATTACTGCTGAGGGAGGATTAGGAGACAAGGAGGAGATGGAGTTGATGGTGGAGAAAAACAGGTTTTTATCACATTGAGGAGAGGTTAGAGGAAAGAAAATGAGAGAAGGAGAAGAGAAGCAGCTGAAGAAGTGATAAAAGAAAGAGAAGAAAAGATGCGGTGGACTAAAAGTGAAGACAGGACAACAACACTGAGAATAAGAGATGAAACGAGGAGTGGGAAGGAGAAAACATGGAGAATGAGATAAAGAAAGTATTAGACACAGTGGAAAAAGGATGAACTATAAAAGGCAGATAAAAGAAAAAAGAGTAACTAAAAACAACAGAACAATAGAATAGAAAAACAAATAGAGGAATGAAAAAGGATAAAGTATTAGAGGAGGAATAGTTTTTCCCTAGTGGCAAATGATCAGTCAGCTTATAAGTGGTTCTGATATGAGCGCTGGACAGCACCGAGGTTGACTGGTTGGCTGGCTGTCACCCATTCCAAGCCAGGTGACCTTACTCATTAATCAGCTGATTGGTTCTATTGGGGCTTTTCCATCCATCCATATGTCTGTGAGCCAACGAACAGCGAGACGGCACAGATTTTAATGCAACAAATAACAAGTTACCAAACAAAAAAAGCTGACTTCGTATTATCTTCATCTTTTTCTCTCTATTTTAAACCATCCATTTTAAATAACACAGGTTCCCAAGCTTTGAAACAGGTCGCTTTGCTGACAAAACAGAGGTTGGCAGTCCATTTAATTTTGTTTTTGTTTCTACAAAATTCTACTAAGGTGTAACAATGTTTTTGTTGCTATGTTGGTGTTATATAGGTATGTGTTGAGACAGCAGAATGGGGTGACACCAGTTAGTTTGTTCTGTGGTCATTTCTGCTATCGCACAGAAAAAAATCCCCTGCAGCCTGTTGCGATGCTCTTGTGAGACCAGTTTTACTCATGCAGAAAGACATCTGGGGGACTTGGATGCCACATTTATTGCAGGAAGCTCAGCAAGTAGGTGAATAAAGATGGCCGCACTTATTAATAAGATGTGCTGCTACCTGTTCAGAAACGTATTCCTAGCAGGACATCTTATGCTCATTCTGCACTTCTGCATTTTATCTTCTCATTCATCTGGGCAAAGCTAACACAGCTCATTCATCTTTAGTCTAATTTAAGGAGGAAGAACAAGCAATTAAGCAGTATTCCTGTCTATAATTTTAACACTGAATTGAAGAGACACCTTTCTGGCACAGATTAGGAGAGACTCATCTTAGAGGCTTCGGGCCACTGGGCCATTATGACTTTTCAAATATTACCAAATGGAGCGATCTGCTCAAAAGAGCAAAATCGTTTCATTAATTCATAAAGACCTTTTCCCCTCAGACCTCAATTTTTTTTAATCCATTGAGATTTTATACCCTTAATCCTCCCGAGCTACCAGCAAATTTAGGTTTATCTTTGGGATGTCATCAAATTGTCTCTGCAAGAACCTGAGTATGTGGACTGTAAGGCAGACACTACTGAGCATGTGCAATGGGCTTGACAGCTCAGGAAACAAAGCAAAAAGTTCAAAACAGTTTTTCCCTTTATTTACAATTGTGCATTATTTTCAGTCCAGATTTCTTTAGTAGAGCCGCTGGTTACGCTTAAAAACAGTTTGACTGTGTGCTGAAAAAATATATACATTCTAAAGAAAAGCCACCTCAAAGAACACAGGACTTGTACAGCAGATACATGCGGAAATAAAAAGATTCATTCAGAAAGTTTGTTGTCTGCAAAGATTAGCCACTTCCACTCAAGATTAGTCCACTTTCTATATTTGGCACCATGTCTAAGTGTAAGGTTGAATTGTGTTGACAAACAGTAACCAAAAAGTTCAACATTATATCTTATCTTAAACATATTTTACAAGCTTCTGCTCTAGTATGGTGATACTACTGAGTTTTGCATAGATGTGTGTTTATGTCTGCATGCACCATTTGGATACAGGTGAGAGACACGTGGAACAATGTGGGATACTCCTTTTCAGGTTGCTGTTGTTGGTATTTTAGCTTCACCCCTGCCACGGAAAATATTCATTTCACATTATTCATAGTGTGCAAAGAAGTGTTTTCAAGTCTTACTTTCCATTTTTAATCATCCCTAAATCCCAAAACAGTCAACCTTTAGTCACCCATGGGGAATATGCTTTTGGCAGGATTGGATGCACGTGTGTCTCTGCTGGGATTCAGCCAACGTTAAGGTTACACTTCCTTATAATGCGCACTCAAATAACTGGACACCAACAATGGATCACACCTTGGTCTTGACATGACACTGACTGGCAATGAAGTTGACTAGATACCACACTAATAAAATCACACTGATCACTGAAAAAGTCCTACTCCAAAGCTAAGACTTTCTTTTGTGTGTGTGTGTGTGTGGGGGGGGGGGGGGGGGGACGACTTCTGCGTTAGACCCTAGTTCCTGTCTTTCCAAAGGTTCCTAGTCCTTAACAAAGTTCCTGCTTTGGGAATTTGGGAATGCTGTCATTCTGACCATTTCTTGAAAGGAAGTATCAGGGAGTTTTTAAAAACATTCAATTAAATTATGTTAAAGACAGAAAGAAAAAAAACCCACCAACTGTACTTAGAGTACACTATTACAGGACTTGCAGCACAACCACTGCACACTGGTGCACAGCGTGAACAGTAGTAGTAGATCCTCTATCTTACCAGACTGTTGTAGTGCATGAAGAGCTAGAAGCCAGAAGCAGAAACTTTCAATATGAAGCTTATGTTCAGCCAGGAAGATCTGCATTTATTCATCTGGCTGAATTCTTGGATGTTGGGTGTCTGACACTTTTAACATTCTTCACGTCACTTCCTCTTCATCAGTCAGCCTGGGTTCTGTGTGCTAGCACTGCTCTTCTGTCATTCAGCCTTTCAGACTCTTATTCAGGTGTACCTACCTCCTCCACATCTTAACCTCATCATGGCCAGCTGGAGATAATCATCCAAGTCTCCACTTGCTTCATCTCTGCCACCACTAATGTCTAGTCTCCATGGGATCCTGTCCTGCTTCCTACCATTGCTCGACTCCACTCTTCTGTGTAGCTTCATCAGAATCTAATTGCCAAATGGTTTATTACTCACTCTAAAATCACATCTCCTTACTGAGTTACCACTCCGTCTGGTCTCATACTTACTTTCTGTTACGAGATCTGGCTAATGACTGAAAGAATGAGATCACAGATGCAAGTGGCTGAAATTAGTTTCCTTCAGTGTTGCTGGTGTTAACTTTAGAGACAGGGCGAGGAATAGAACTGAGGCACACCCAACTGGAAGAGTAACCTGTGGTGACCTCAGAACTCACTGTAGCGATCATACCATATATCCGATTTATGCCCTATAAATGCACCTGGATGCCACCAGAGGAAGTGGAAAACTCTCCTGGGAAAAGGATTCCTGGGATCCTCTGCCTCCTGCTGCCATTATGACCCAACTTCACATAATGAGAAGGCGGATGGATGGTTGAAGGGGTTGAATAGATAGATGGATGGGCTTTTATCCAATTTAATCTCCTATGCTGAAAATAATTCAAGTGAGTCACATTAGTTTTATTATGCTGAAGTATCAGATTTGAATAAAAGCTGTTTATATATTGAAAATAAATGCCAGACAGCACAGCTTCAAAATCTGCTCTTAGTCGTGTCTGAGTGTGTTTTTGTATTTGTTTGCAGTGCACGGTTTCTTCTGTGTTTGTCTGGAGAGTGATGTCGGTCTTGTTTTCCTGTAATTGCGTTGTATTGTATCTGAATGTTTAGTGTGTGAGCGGGGTTTTTGTATGTATGCTGTGTGTGCGTGGTGTTGTGCGTCTTATCAAGAGCTCATGAATTATTGAGTTCCATTTAGAACCCTTATCACTGTCCCCATGGCAACCAGCC
This sequence comes from Maylandia zebra, assembly GCF_041146795.1. Taxonomy (NCBI): domain Eukaryota; kingdom Metazoa; phylum Chordata; class Actinopteri; order Cichliformes; family Cichlidae; genus Maylandia; species Maylandia zebra. The sequence goes on from NC_135183.1 coordinate 19,243,455, forward strand.
TCATGGGGCACACAAACACACACACGCAGTGATTACAATATTACAACATGCAATACAAACAAAAACAAGAGCACAGCAGGTACACACACTATTGCCTGGCTGGCGTGTGTGCGTGTGTGTGCATTAGTTTGCTGTTGTCGCACCAAAGCTCCCAGTGGCCTCTGTTTGTCCTCAGTCCAAACTGGACATAGTGTTCAACTCATGTTTTATTCATGTTTTCTAAGTGTTTGTGATTATGCATATATATATATATATATATATATATATATATATATATATATATATATATATATATATATATATATATATATATATGTATGTGTGTGTGTGTGTGTGTGTCTGGTGTGTTTCGATGGTCTAACGATGTTTAATGTGTACGACTGAACTGTTGCAAAACACCTGAGATTGAAACGACCTGCAGCTCTCTGGCTGTTCCACGAGCAACCAGACAGGCAGCGCCCTCTAGCAGCACAAGCTTTAACTGCAAGTGGCTCCAGCTAAAGTTTGCAATGGCTATAATTTTATTTCAAGTGTACCAATAAGAAATATATGCAGTTATTCACAAGAAGTGTGTACAGTATTTGTGCTCATAGCACTGCTAGCCATAAGTGGGAAATAAATATTAATGATATGACATTGAAAGTGTGACAGCCAGAAACCTGCTAGGTTTGGCTGTTTTTGTACCATGTTTACATTTTCTTGTCCCGTTCCTCCCTGTACAAAAAATGACAGGTGACTACTCTGCTGTCACTGAACCAAACCTCACTGTCTTGTCCAGAGTTTTTTATTAAATAGACATTTTTGAGACATTTTGACATTTTATCACTTAAGACTTTGAGCAGCCAAAAAAAAGGGGAGGACATTAATAAAACCTTAAAATCAGCTGATGGAGAGTGCTTAAGTCTGAGAAACACAGGAACAGCCTAAGGACTGAATGTCTGACTGATCTGTATAAAAAACTGTTGTATCCCTGCATAAGAAAGCAACATCAGTTTTTTTCACAGTCCAATATTCTTAAAAAGATAATGTTAAAAAAGGCATAGTATATAATCAAAGATTACAATTTTCTAACCATTTGCATAAGCTCCTATAATAGTCAAGGATGGTGACTGGAACCTTCACCCTAAGATGGCCTTTAAAATATAGTCAGGTCCAGTGCAGGTACCTCATAAATAGCATACAGCTTGAACTGCTTTGTGTACTGTATTGTGTTTCATTGACTTGTACTGTTCATGTGGAGACATTAAAGGGGTTTTTCAACCTGATTCAATTTTAATTACATTCAATTCAATTCACAACAATTCCATTGACAAACAAGCATCTACAGTGGGGCAAAAAAGTATTTAGTCAGCCACCGATTGTGCAAGTTCCCCCACTTAAAATGATGACAGAGGTCAGTAATTTGCACCAGAGGTACACTTCAACTGTGAGAGACAGAATGTGAAAAAAAAATCCATGAATTCACATGGTAGGATTTGTAAAGAATTTATACGTAAATTAGGGTGGAAAATAAGTATTTGGTCACCTCAAACAAGGAAAATCTCTGGCTCTCACAGACCTGTAACGTCTTCTGTAAGAAGCTTTTCTGTCCCCCACTCGTTACCTGTATGAATGGCACCTGTTTGAACTCATCATCTGTATAAAAGACACCTGTCCACAGCCTCAAACAGTCAGACTCCAAACTCCGCCATGGCCAAGACCAAAGAGCTTTCGAAGGACACCAGGAAAAGTATTGTAGACCTGCACCAGACTGGGAAGAGTGAATCTACAATAGGCAAGCAGCTTGGTGTGAAAAAATCAACTGTGGGAGCAATCATCAGAAAATGGAAGACATACAAGACCACTGATAATCTCCCTCGATCTGGGGCTCCACGCAAGATCTCATCCCGTGGGGTCAAAATGATCATGAGAACGGTGAGCAAAGATCCCAGAACCACACGGGGGGACCTGGTGAATGACCTGCAGAGAGCTGGGACCAAAGTAACAAAGGTCACCATCAGTAACACACTACAACGGCAGGGAATCAAATCCCGCAGTGCCAGACGTGTTCCGCTGCTGAAGCCAGTGCATGTCCAGGCCCGTCTGAAGTTTGCCAGAGAGCACATGGATGATACAGCAGAGGATTGGGAGAATGTCATGTGGTCAGATGAAACCAAAGTAGAACTTTTTGGTATAAACTCAACTCGTCGTGTTTGGAGGACGAAGAATACTGAGTTGCATCCCAAGAACACCATACCTACTGTGAAGCATGGGGGTGGAAACATCATGCTATGGGGCTGTTTTTCTGCCAAGGGGACAGGACGACTGATCCGTGTTAAGGACAGAATGAATGGGGCCATGTATCGTGAGATTTTGAGCCAAAACCTCCTTCCATCAGTGAGAACTTTGAAGATGAAACGAGGCTGGGTCTTCCAACATGACAATGATCCAAAACACACCGCCCGGGCAACAAAGGAGTGGCTCCGTAAGAAGCATTTGAAAGTCCTGGAGTGGCCTAGCCAGTCTCCAGACCTCAACCCCATAGAAAATCTGTGGCGGGAGTTGAAAGTCCGTGTTGCTCGGCGACAGCCCCAAAACATCACTGCTCTCGAGAAGATCTGCATGGAGGAATGGGCCAAAATACCAGCTACTGTGTGTGCAAACCTGGTAAAGACCTATAGTAAACGTTTGACCTCTGTTATTGCCAACAAAGGTTATGTTACAAAGTATTGAGTTGTATTTTTGTTATTGACCAAATACTTATTTTCCACCCTGATTTACGAATAAATTCTTTACAAATCCTACCATGTGGATTCATGGATTTTTTTTTTCACATTCTGTCTCTCACAGTTGAAGTGTACCTCTGGTGCAAATTACTGACCTCTGTCATCATTTTAGGTGGGGGAACTTGCACAATCGGTGGCTGACTAAATACTTTTTTGCCCCACTGTATACTGGTAAAAGCAGAAATATAATAGTGACAATAGCGTCCACAGAAGACAGAATGATACAACTTAAGGTTCAGATTTTATAATCTTGTCAGATATTCATTCACATCCATTTTATCCACTCAGGTATCGGACATATTGAAACAGAAGACCTAAAGCTGTTAAACAAGACCCTACCTGACCTATGTAGACTCAAGCAGAATTTCTAATCCACCTCATCACAACTCAAGGTTACACAAAGAGACTAGGTAAGTATCTACCCACACATTGACAGGGAAAAGACACAGTACTGACAGAAAGCTGAGGAGAAATCAGAAGGAGAATGTTCTTTTATAATGCTGCAGGAATGAGTGATAAACCATGGAAATGAGTTTACACTGTGCACTCCAGCTTTCCTTCTCTCAAATTCATCAGGTTTTTTAAACAGGTTTTTTAAAATGCCTAAAGTGCTTTGTTCTACAATATAAAATATTCTAGTAAATATCTTCTTGTCAACACTGAGGATTTTACATACACCAGAGAAGCAGTACTAATCAAAAGACAGGAGATGTACGCAGCAGAGTTAAAGATGCTCAAATTGTAGGTGGGAGTAACCAGGATGGATGGGATTAGAAATGAGTACACTTCAGAAGGACAGCTCAGGTTGAATAGTTTGGAGACAAAAGTAGAGAGACAAGGTTCAGATCATTCGTACATATGCAGAGGAGGGATAGTGGATATTGGACAAAGAATGCATGTAATGAGTGGTTATTCGAGTTACTGTCAACTTCCTGTCAGCTGGAAGGAGTCTGACCAGTCTCGACTGACCTGTAGAATCAACAAGGCATTTTCTCAAGTCAAGTTGTAGCAGTTATAAAAGCACAGCATTAAGGATCATGAGTTGTGGGCAATGGTTTAGCTCACTGGTTGAGCAAGTGACCCATATGCCATAAGCCGAGTTTAAATCTGCCATGAGGGCATCTGCTGCATCGGTCTCTCTGTTCTCTCTCCTCAGCTTTCCTGTCTCCTCTACACTGTTCTAACACAATAAATGCTAAAACAAATTACACTTAGCAAAAAGGTTTGTGAGTTTTAACTTTGTTGTGACAAACGTCAAAGTAAAGATCTGGTTTTTCTTGGTTAACCTTATCCATGATGTCATACACAGTTTTTCTGTCTGTAAGAATCACAAACAAAGCGTGTTGGAAAGCTATAATTTGAAACTTGGGCAGTGGATATATAGATAGTGTACAAATAACCTGTGAGGGCAAAAAAGCTATATTTACCTAATCAGAGAGGATTTGTGATTTGGTGCATGGGGTTTTTATTCCTCCTTATTGCAGTTGTGTCAGGGCACCAACAACAAAGACAAAATGCAGTTTTTGACGTCCTTGCAAAGATGATAGAGTCCTAAGACTGGTTCTCACAAAGATAGCAATACAGGAAAACACACACACACACACAGTGCAATGCTAATAAGGGATGCAGTCAGGTAGTTTTATACCTCCTCTTAAAAGAGATTTAGAGTCAGAGAGACTTAGAGCTACAATAACAGAGTTATCTCTTTTCTCTCTCTTTGTCTGTGAGCTTTTCTCAGAAAGAAAGAAAAAACACTTTAATGGGAAGGAAAGGAATAAAAACACAGAAGGCAGAAAAATCTCTCTCTGATGTTCATTCAGCTGCTTTTGTCAAACCTGAGCTTCTTAACAAGTGCAAAATAACAACTAAACTCATTGAATAGAAAAGATGAAAAAGATACGCAACAAAACATAAAAGAAGCAATAAACAGCAACAAAAAAAAACCAGAATCTTGTGTGGAGCTGTTAAAGGATGCATGTAAGAAACAAAAAAGACAAAACAAACCATTAATAAACAAAGCAGCAGATACTGTGAGAGAGTTAAACAGAAAAAGTGTTGAGTTTGCATTTCAAATTTTCCTGCTTTCTGCAGATCCTGACAGCAGCCCCCTCGACACAGGGTCAAAGGAAAACAGAGCTAAAATACTAATGCCCTCGCTATGCTAATGCTAATCCGCTATGCAGTCTGCAATCATCATTGCATTCAATAATAATAAAGTGTTAAATTCAATTCAGCAATTTTATATCAATAAATCACAACAACAACAACATTAATGAAATTGACACTCTACTGTAGTGAGTAGAGAGAAGCTTGGGTTCACGAGAGCCCTGATTGTCTTGTAGAGACGTTTGCTGCCGGATACTCGATAGGCCGTTGCGTCATGTGCCTGGCGACACTCTCAATGGCTTATCGAAGAACAAAGAAAGCGGTTACAGCTATTCAAAACCCCCACTGGGCTGGCCAACATGATTGACGGTGGGCAAGCTGTGTGTACTCAGACTGTGTTTATTGAACACCATATGGGAAGATCTTGGAGAAGCTCACGACTTTGCAATGGGAAATAGATAGACCTGATGACCCGTGAGGGATATTAAGAACAACTGCGAAATTGGTGCAGTTGTCCGCAATCATCTCCCTCACTCATGCGGTTCCAAAACAACACATTTTTATCCCTGATAACGGGACTATGTCTCTCTGACCCTATCCTTCAAGGACACCAGCGTTGGCTGAAGGACTGTTGACTTTTGCATAACCAGATGAAAGGACACTCTCTCTCAAGTTGAACACAGGATATACACACATACATATGCATGTGCAGCGACACAGATGCACAGTCACTCCATTTCAAATGCCTCCAATGCTTGCCCCCCATCCGATGCAGACAGCAGGTCAGCTGGACTGCACAGAGATGCCGCCACCCGATGCTGCTGTCTACACTGGCTTACTCTAAACCTACTCACCCACCCCTGTTGCTTGTCACGTGTTTTCATTGTGTTACGGTGTGAAGATTCATGTGCTGAGGAGTTTTTGTTTTCTGTTCTAATACTGATCCCCTATCAGGAGCTCAGTCTGAGTAGAGTTCTCTTTTTTTCTTCTCCACTCCCCTATTGTGTTGTACCTTTCATTGTTTCTTCTTTACGCTGCCTGTTCGGACCTTTCTCCCCAATGTGATGTTTGTGTTATGTATGTGCGGTTGGAAGAGGTCCAATTTCGCTGCAGGCAACGGCAAGTGACAAATAAAGGCTTCATCAAATCAACTCAAGGTGCTTTATAAGGTCTACACCTTTTGTAAGGTGAAGAGCCTACAATATTTATTGCTTAATGAAGCTAAACATTTAAGCAAAGGTCATTGGGAATTCATCCTTTGGAAGAACGAATGGGATCAGGAATCTTCTGATTAGAGCGTCTGAGCACTTAATGCTAATGTGTGCACACAGGTTTGCATGTTTGCTATCCAATTTGGTACACTGGTGCTCTAATATTTGAGCTAAACTGGGCGTAGCCGCTGTGTCATGCATGTGACACGTCAAGAACTGTTTAATGGAGTGTATATTTGAACCAACTTTAACATTTTGGCTATATTAGCTCTTTGGCGGTTCATGTAGAAATATTTGGATGAGGAGATGGATGAGTTGCTAAGTTATTATCTAATGCTTGCAAGCATTGGGAAAACATCATCCACAAAAAAGCATTCTGATCAATCTGTCACAGCAAACCAGATAATTTGCCAAATAATTTCATCACAAATGCATGGAAAAGGCACCAACACCAGCAGTCCACTTCAGTGACTCAAAGCAGCAAGGTTAAAATCAGAGAGACAGATGGCAGCAAGGGCGCTCAGTGATGTCAGTCAAAACTGCTAACTTAAACACAAATATGTTGTGCTTTTTTTTAACGTTAAACTGAAGGAACTGCAGAGCTGTACTGTTAAAGTAAGTCACAGTATGAAAATCCAAAATATGGACCAGAATTGTAGAAACCTTTATATTCTGTAGCACTGAATATCAACATGGCTGCAAAGTCTGGAAATCACCAAAAGGTACTATTTTCTGACAAAACAGGATTTGCAGAACTATAGCTTGTGTACTGCAGTTTGAAGTGTGTGTGCTTGTTAATTTATAGTCTTTAACTGACCTCAGCAACCTGGCTACACACACACACACACACACACACACCTGTTCAGCTATCTTAGTGAGGGCCTTCATTGACATAATGGTTTCCCTAGCCCCTTACCCTAACCCTAACCATTAAAATGAATGCCTAACCCTAACCCTAACCAAGACATTGGATACATTGTATAAAGGAGTAACATTAAGAAGGGACTTGGTTAAAGGACACTAAAAAGGTACAGCACACTGCACAAAGACCCAGGAGCAGCAAGTGAAGATGAAGGTCATCACACATATTAGAAGACTGTTCTTATAAGATCCAGTGGAGCCTAACCACAGATGTAAAGCAGGTGAGTTCCCCGGTAAGAATTTTTATCTTGGAATCCAGACTGATGGGGGTTGGAAGAGAAGGCTCAAAAGCTGGTCTGAGAGGGGAGGCGGGGTGGGGCCCGGGGCAGACAGGGACATATTGTTGACATTCTATTAGTAATTTTAAGCCAAGAAGGCGCTTAACATGTAACACACAATATGAATATGCTCAGGTGTTATTTTAATTTTTATGGTTTGGGGAGGAGGGAGGGAAGGAAAATAACGAGGGAGGGATTAGGTGGATCACTTTTTAAGAAGAATGCTTTGATGAAGTGATTTTATTGGTCTTATTGGTCTTTTTAACTTCTTTTTTTTTATCTGGCCTGGCTCAACAGGGGTGTCTACTCCACATGGGAAGATATATGGCAATGACTAAAGATAATTACAGCCGAAACAGGCAGTACATGGGGGAGATGATGAGAAATGTCCCAAATGGGGACAAGGCGGTCTACATAGGAGTAATACTTCATATGACTGCACAGATCCCCCTTTATTCTAATATATCACTAAAGTGAGGCTTGATTTGAGGCGGCGTAGTTGAAATTAACACTGCTGCCATTGAAAAAATCAAATCACATAATCATGTGGATGTATGAATTGGATAAAATTGATACTTTGAGGAGCGGGCTAGATTCTTTTAAAGAGAAAAATTTAGGATAACTGACCTTAGGACCACCCAGGATGAAGATAACATAACATATTTAACATAAATATCATCCTGTGGGTTTTAGAGTTGGACAGCTTCATTGAGCTAGTCTTTTAAATCCACTTAGGACAGCCTGGCGGTCAGTGGAGTAGTCTTGGTATAAATAAATATATTCTACAGTTTGGAGAAGGATTTGAACTTATAATTGTAATTCCCGGTAAAAATGTTTTTTTAGCTTGTTTATGCATTTTTTTAATATTGTGAGAGGTGGAATAGGTCTGTGTTTTAGGTTTTTTTTAGGTATAATTATTTATGTTTTAGTATTTTTTAATAGTTTTTAACAAGTAAGCCTAACCCAAATATGGGGGCTAGTAAGCATACCGATGGGTCACCAGATCATCCTTGACCTCCAAACACTTACTAACATGAATGTGTAAATAAAAGGGTTGAAAACTAATTGATTGTGTTTGCTGTGTTCCTTAACAGCTGCATGAACTCTTACATTTACTAACTACACAAATTAAATTAAGTTTCCTAAAAAATGGGTGAGATTTCCCCTATGGAGGTGTGGGAGGATCTGATCGCCTGCTGGTTTTTAGTTGAGTTTTAATAATTTTTTATTTATTTATTATATAATTTTTTTTATTTATACCTGAGCACTTTTGGCCATTTCCCTTGATAAGTGCATTCAAACAGGGATTATATATTGGCATCCTCTCTATATGCCATCATATGGGATGTTACCAAGACTCAACACATAAAGGAAAACAGAGGAGAAGCACATATGTAACACTAGAAGATCATAAGGAGAATAAGGGGCCAGTCGGCCGCTAGGACCGTGCAACGGAGCTCCAAACGGAGATAACTAAGCCATAATCTCCTAATACCTAACCATAACCTAATTGTAACCCTGACACTAAAACCACATTTTGAGCCTCAAAAAGGCCGGTGAGGACCGGTGACTGTGTCCTCACAAGTGACTCTCACAAGTATAGTAGAATGCAGATTTTGGTCCTCACAAAGATAGCTAGATGGGAACACACACACACACACATACACACACACAGAATGAGGAAGACACACATGAGCTTGACCCTGTTTGGTCAAATTAAAGTCATAAATTGTGTTTCCATTAATGCCCTATTGACTGGTTTTAGTTTATTCCAGCAGAGAGGAGGTTCAATCCTTCAGCTGCTGTTAAACAGCTCCTGACCTATATGATGGAGAGAAGGAGAGCAAGTGAGGAAGAAGGAATGAAAGGGACCTGCAGGAAGAGGACAGTGAGGTAGGAAGAGGAGAGAGAGTTTTGTGAATATTTATCCTTCAATGACGAAAGACTTCGCCTCCATAAATCACTGTCCTCCAATCACACACACACACTGCAGTCTAATTAGAGTGTGTTATCGGAGCAGCAGACGAGCTGTTGATCCGGCGACCTTTGGCAACGAGGAAAACCCGCCAAGGCTCGCTCTCTCTCTTTCACAAACTCACACACACCAACTTTCTGTCTCTCCTGAGGAAAACACTTTGCTGAGTTGTGATAATGATGCTGCCGGACTCTTTCCAACTATCTTTTCGTTCTCCTCAACTTTGCACCATTTCCATTAAAATGCCTCTTCCTTCATTGTCTCCCTTAATTCAAACTTTTCTTCTATCTAGGCCCCTTTTTACTTCTTTACCTTCCACCTTCTTGCCTCTTTCCTTCTCCTTTCTTCCTTCTAGATGTGTGTTCCAATTGTTCAGCTTGTCTTTCTTTACCTCCTTTGTTGCCATTTCTTTTTCTTCCCACCTCTCTTGTCCTCTTCTTGCTTCCTCTTTTCATTTGAAGTTCCTGTTCAAAAATGACCTACAAACAAACTACAAGCTTTGATGTGTTTAAGTTCAAAGTGTCAGACTGTTGAGTGGGTAGTGAAACTGGAAGAAAAAGATCACAGATACAAGCATCAGAAATGGGTTTCCTATGAAGTGTGTCCTGGCTCACCCTTAGAGATAGGGTGAAGCTCACTCCTCTGCATTAAAGGAGCAATTTAAGATGCTTCTGGAGTCTGGCTAAAATGCTTCCTAGGCACTTCCTAGGTGAGGTATCTTGGACATGCCCAACTGGGAGGACACCCTGAGGAAGATCCAAGACACCCTGGAGAGATTATGTCTTTTGGCTTGCTTGGAAACACTTCGGCATCCCACTGGAAGAGCTTGAGGCAGTGGCTGGGGAGAGAGAGGTGAGGGCATCACTGCTCTCCCCACAGTGCAGAACCCCATCAGAGAGAAAGAAAGAGTTGGACTTTTGGATAAAAATGAAAAAGAAACTGAAGTCACATTCAACTGTTTTTCATCAAGACCACCTCTTTATCTTTAAAAGATCTGTGCTGATCAAAATTACCCAAAACACGTGAAAATGGTGTCTGCCTTGCAGAAACAGCAATCACCAGGGTTAGCTCTTATTAAAGCAGTTCAAATCAATATAATCTTCCCTCGGGTCTATTACATGAATCTCTGAAGGGGTCTGTAAAGGAAACGATGAACCTGTAGAGAGGTAGCAGTTGAACCTGAAACTTTGCAGCTCTTTTAGGGAGTTATCGTAGCTCATTGTTCAGCTGTCTGACTGCAACTTTTTTATTCTAGTTCACTCTCAGCACTCTCAAAGCGTCATTTCCAGTCACAACAGGCAGCTGTTTTCAGAGAAAAAGCTCTAAAAAGCTACTTTACTCTACCAGCTCAGCAGCAACCTGCACTCAGACACAGTTAGACTCACTGGTGAACATACTGGAGGTGAAAGACATCTTACTTTCTTTCGATGGACACAAATGCACCTGCAAATGAACGATAATGTTACTCTGCAAATGAAGGGTGCGCTAACAAGAATCTGGTTGCTAACAAGTACAATACACCTGCTTCAAAGTGTCATATATCTTGTTTCAGATGCTGTTATTACAGGCGTATTTCCAGTAAATGCTTTATTTCTGCCACTGCCGAGAGAGGAAGGTGTTGCAGAGAGGCGTAACGCAGTCAAAATTGGTACCTTAACTCACATGAGGTGTGCTGTCAATGACTCTGCATTGAATCCAGATGCACAGAAGGGTATTTGATTTGCCAGACCAGCAACCAGAGACGTTTGATAAGTCCAACATTAACAATGGGACATCAAGACAATGGAAATATATGGAGATAATTTATGTTTCGACACAGACTGGAGAGAACAGATGGGTGTAATGCTGTCATCTGTGTTTGAACAAACAAAGTCTCAGCCTGCTTGCAGAAAGTAGCAAAAAAGCTAGCAGTTCATTTATATACATATTGCACACACTGTAGCTCTTCTCTTTTGCACTGCAAAATATAACACCATCATATTGCACTTTCACAGGATGTATTCAGTGTGAACATTTTTGGAGTGCTGGAGTCATTGCAAGCCCAGTGGGAATGGGTATTTATTTTGCTTTGGTATGTAGGAAGCATAAAAAATGAATGGTTACATCCACTATACTAAAAAGGAGTCAGAAAGCAGAAGAAATGAGAAATGGAATTGTTAAGTCTGCGTACTGAGACAGATCTTCTGCCTGATATCAACTGGTTATTTCTCATTTTTCCAACAAGGCCTTTGCTGTCGTACTTGCAGATGTTTCTTTCTTTTCTCCTTTTGCATTTTTGGGGTTTGCCAAGAATCCATTTCAACATTTTCAGTTACAGTTCCCCACAAAGCAGGGTACCGTTGACATTTCCTGCATTATGGGAATATGATTATCAATCTTGGCTTAAATCTCGGCCCTGCAACACACTGGCGACCTGTCCAGGATGTGCCCCATAGTAGCTGGGATAGGCGTGCTGCACAAGTTCTAATAAGACAAGCATAGAAATGATCCCAATGTCAGAGGCCATTTTATTCTCACTGAAACTCTTCAAACAAACCATTCCTCTGCAGGTGATGACTAAGTTGTGGAAGCTTGTTTCTGACACTGTGTTTTTTCTTTTTCTTTTTTGCCATTAGTAACTCAAATTCTTTAGGTAGTATGTTGAAATTTTCACTTAATAATTAGTCAACATTTGGAAATACATAACTTGAACTCTTATCCATAGCAAGCTGTTTGACAACTTTGAAAGAAGAAGGTTGGAGATTGGCCTGAATTAGCTAACACAACAGGGTCAAGTAAAGGCTTTTTAAGTAATGGTGTTATTACTGCCACTTAGAAGCCTGTGGTACACAGCCCATTAATAAAGATAAACTAATTATTGTTAAAACTGGTGCATTAATATGTGGTGGGGAATTTTAGGTTCAGGTTCAGTCTGAATACCTCTAATAACCTCATTCTTGGTGTTATTTGTTTTATTTCTTTTCAGGAGACTGAGGTGCTACAGTCTTGCATTACCTGTTTCAGACAGCTAACCGAGATCAGGTCATTCCTTTCCATTTCAGAGTAAGAAGAGGTGATCCATTCTTTTATCTCCTCCAGGCTGGACTCAGGGCTGGACTTGTAATCTGGCATACTGGGCATTTTCCAGGTGGACAGACACACTGTTGGCTCGATGGGCAGGCTTAAAGGGCCGCTGCACACTGGCGGTACAGGCACTGACAGCAGCTCATTGGTTCATTTCCATTACTAAAACTGGGTTGCCCAATCAAATCTCTTAATGTAACCAGACCCTCGCCTACCTTCACTGTGTGCTCACGCAGCTTGTAGAAAAAGTTTAGTGTGGAAGAAGTGGCGAAAAGGTGGAGCTGAAAAGCTGAGAGGTAACAATAAAAAGAAAGTAAAAAAAGAGGCAGGAAAGATCCTTGAAAGAGTAGTTGTCAAACAGCTAACAGATCATGTGCAGAGGACTGGCTTATTTGAAGAGTTTCAGTCAGGTTTCAGAGCTCATCACAGTAAATAAACAGCTTTAGTGAAGGTTACAAATGAACTTCTTATGGCCTCTGACAGTGGACTCATCTCTGTGCTTGTCCTGCTAGACCTTAGTGTAACATTGATACTGTTTACTTTATGCTTCCTTTAGACGGTATCATTAGAAGGCATAGCATACATTTTCACTGCTATGCAGTTTACACACAATATTAGATAACTTAGTTAAATAACACGTGCCAATTGGTTAAACTTAAACTAAACTTATGTCTTAAAGATATAAAGACCTGGATGGCCGCTAATTTTCTGTTTCTAAGTTTAGATAAAACTGAGGTTATTGTACTTGGCTCTGGAAATCTTAGAAATATGGTATCTAAGCAGATTCTGGCATTACTTTGGCCTTCAGTAACACTGTGAGGAACCTTGGAGTCATTTTTGACCAGGATATGTCCTTCAGTGCACATATTAAACAAATATGTAAGACTGCTTTCTTCCATTTGCGCAACATCTCTAAAGTTAGAAATATCCTTTCTCAGAGTGACGCTGAAAAACTAGTTCATGCATTTTTTACTTCTAGTCTGAACTACTGTAATTCATTATTATCAGGATGTCCTAAAACCTCCCTGAAAAGCCGTCAATTAATCCAAAAATGCTGCAGCAAGAGTACTGACAGGGACTAGAAAGAGAGAGCATATTTCTCTCATATTGGCTCCCTGTCAAATCCACAATTGAATTCAAAATCCTGCTCCTCACATACAAGGTCTTAAATGATCAGGCCCCATCTTATCTTAATGATCTTATAGAACCATATTACCCCATTAGAGCACTTCGGTCTCAGGTATACTTGTTGTTCCTAGAGTATTTAAAAGTAGAATGGGAGGGAGAGCCTTCAGTTTTCAGGCCCCTCTTCTGTGGAACCAGCTTCTAGTTTGGATTCAGGAGACAGACACTATCTCTACTTTCAAGATTAGGCTTAAAACTTTCCTTTTGGCAAAAGCATATAGTTAGGACTGGATCAGGTGACCCTGAATCCTCTCTTAATTATGCTGCAATAGGTGTAGGCTGCTGGGGGACTCCCCTGATGAGCATTTCTTCTTTAGTCACCTTTCTCATGTGTAATTACACCTCTTTGCACTGAATCACACTTGTTATTAATCTCTGGCTTTCTTCTACAGCATGTGTTTTCTCCTGTCTTCCTTCTCACACCCCAAATGGTCACGTCAGATGGCCGCCCCTCCCTGAGCCTGGTTCTGCTGGAGGTTTCTTGCTGTTAAAAGGGAGTTTTTCCTTCCCACTGTTGCCAAAGTGCTTGCTCATAGGGGATCATATGATTGTTGGGTTTTTCTCTGTATGTACTATTGTAGAGTCTACCTTACAATATAAAGTGCCTTATTGTGACTGTTTTTGTGATTCAGTGCCGTTTAAGTAAATTTAACTTAACTGAATTGAAATTGACTAATTAACCAACATTTTAGCTGCCGGGCTGCTGCACCGTGAACAGTGTTGGGGAGGAAATCATTCGTACTGTACAAACAGTGTTGGGGAGTAACGGAATACATGTACCGCCGTTACGTATTTAAAATACAAAATATGAGTAACTGTATTCCGTTACAGTTACCGTTTAAAAAGCTGGTATTCAGAATACAGTTACTTTGTTGAAATAAATGGATTACACTGCGGTACTTTCCTGTTTCATATTGTCGCGGGTCAGGACTGTTTGGGTTTTGTTTGACAGCTACGTGCTGTTGTTCCAGGCGGCAGCGTTACGGTTGCCATGGTTACAGGGCGACGCTCTCTCTCTCTCTCTGTGACTGTGTGTTTCCTGGGTGAGAAAGCACCTTTTCGTTGTTGTTGTTGTTGTGCTAAGCTAACAGGCAGAATGCTACAAGCATAGCTCTAAAGAATGTAGCATCATGGGCAGTGTAGTCCGTGTTGCAGGGAGAATGGACTGCCATACACGTTATGGGTCTGTGAGCGCGAGGAGGGAGAAAAAGGGGAGTGGAAAGGTACGAGTTGTCATCGAGGAAAAACAGGAGCTGGAAGCATGTAAATATAATAATAACCACTTCAGCCAAGAAGAGTGTCTCACGAGCCCAGTTGTAAGTAAGCTATTAAGACTCGACTGTACACCGTGTTCGTGTTTTCCTCCGAAAACAATAAGTTCCGTTGGAGCAGTCTTTCAACGCCTCTCTCTGTCTCTCGCAAGAAAAGTTGACCCCCCCAACAAAGTAAAGCTATTTTTCGGCTACGAGCCGACAGGGACCCCGCCGTATTAGTCAGAGGTCCCTTTACTACAGTTCGGAGTCGCGGACCTTCAGTAATAGTAATAAATCACATAGCAATAGTACATTCACGTTGTTGTAAAAAGCATGATAATATATTAAGTAATCCAAAGTATTCAGAATACGTTACTGTCATTGAGTAACGTAACGGAATACGTTACAGAATACATTTTGAGGCATGTATTCTGTAATGGAATACATTTTAAAAGTAACCTTCCCAACACTGACCGTGAACGGTAGCACCAGGAACAACCACATAACCAGGCCTTACAGTCAAAGGAGGCTGCTGCTGCTAACATCAACTAAGGAGAAGTGAAGAAGAGATGAAGAAGGTGAAATGAATGTGGTAAGAAAATAGATGTACAATCATAATTAGGAAGAGAGAGATTCAAGGATTCAGCTAAGATGAATGGCTACTTTGACCATAAAGCATTGCCCTGGCTGGAATATCACCAATGCCAGCAAAGAATATAAAGATTACAATGCTGCTGCCAGGCTTTCAGCAACCACATTGTTCCATCCCTTGCAGGCCTTCAGAGTCTACCTGTGAGTCTCAGAATTGACTTTAAGATTTTATTTCCTGGCTCCTGTTTATGTCTGAGATCTGCCGACTCTGAGCTGCTGAAGATCCTGTAGAAAAGGCCTCAGTAATGCTCTTACCAGGGCTGGACTGGGACAAAAGATCGGCCTGGGCATTTTGACTAGAGACCGGCCCACAAGGTATTATAGGAAAAGCCATAAAACCTTTGAATGAAAACAAACGCTGTTGTGACACTGATGTACAGTCTTGTTGGTATATGTATGATTTCTATACATTTTACATCAGATAACAACTTTGGTTGTAAGATTCAGATAATTATTTATTAAAAGCGAGACATTTTAAATGATAATAAGAAAGAAAAATATTTCTTTGTGCCCCCCTTTCCCTGTTAATGCCCTACCTGGCCCCCTGGCAACACTTTGCTAGACCCTCCCCTGCACAGTTACCAGCTGTCAGCTACCTAAAAAAGGATCCTGGTGTTATTTGTCTCTCAGAAACAGCTCATAACTTCCCTTCAACTCATTCATGTCACCTAAAAGGTAAACCTGTTTCTCCATCACCCGTTCAGCTCTGATGATTCAGTAAGGACATCTCCTGGTTTCATCTTCATGTTTCCCTCTCACCACATATCCAAACCGATATCATGACCAGCAGCTTTTACAGCTGTGGCTCCAGCAAACATCAGCTGATACTAGAAGGTAATATTAAATAAATTCTAAACAGCTGATCAAGCTGAAATATGCTACTGTTGTTTAGCGCGACATCTGCTGGTTTCTTCTTTCCAGCACAAGGTGGGCGATAAACAAACAAGAGAGACGGGACTTGCACCAGAAATACCGATCAGCTGATCCTTGATCAGTTTCATGATTGAAGTAGCAACAGCAGAGGGAGGAGAGAGAATGAGAGAAGAAGAGGCAGCTGACAGCGCAAAGTCACAGAATAACTCCAGCTTGGTGTCTTTTTCCATTCTAGGTGAAGCACGGGACAAACTGTGTTCCTTTTCAGCTCAATACAAAACACGTAATATTTTCTCTGAATACGGGATGATTACATTTTTTACAGGACGGTTGGCAACTCTACTAACCTTGTGACCACTATAGAGGAGCTCTACCAGAACCTGACTAAAGAGCAGGCAGACTACTGTCTGTCACGCATGAAGCCCTACCTCGACAGCGAGGGCTGCGAGCTGCCATAAGCTTTTGACTTTGTCGAATTCACTCGCTCGCTCTTTGTCAACTGATCCTTTCCCCGTAAAGTTCACTATCAGTAACATCATAGCACCCACCCAGCTGTATAGAAACTCTGTCATGCTAGCTAGTACGCAGTACGAGTTATTGTAACTGACTGTAAAAAGTCAGCACAACGTAAGTAAACTACACCTAAACTTGGTTTATATCTGACCCAGATAGACTGCAGGTCATAACTTCTTACCTGAAGTCCAGTTCACCTGACACTCGGACCGGCGGCTGCCTCGGGTCTCTCCTCCTGCCTCACCTTTCCCTCATCCACCTGCTGGCCTCTGTGGAAGCTTCGCCATAGTCACCACCAAACAACTGAGTTATTTTTACACATCGGCCAGTATCTGGCCAATCCACCACCTTTAATTGTTTATACTGTTACAAAAAAACCCCAAAAAACATAGGCCCATAAAAATGAAAAATCACCATCGGCCCACCGGGCAATTGCCCGGTATGCCCAATGGCCAGTCCAGCTATGGCTCCTACATGTAGATATCTAAAGTAGGCTAACTCATCTAAGTTATAATTTCATACAGCTACATTTTTAGAATGTAGAATGTAAAAAAAAATCCCACACACGTCACCTTTTCCCCCCAACACCACTATTAGCTTCAGCTCTTAGAAGTCTGTGTTTTTAACCTTACATGACCGAAATAGCTGCCATCTTCCTTGTTCTTTCATGTGTTTACTACATAGCGTCACAAATACATGAAGACATCTACATAAAAAAACACTTGCCGTGCCTTTTATTAGGAACAATTTTGAGCTAAGTGTAAATAATGTTGTCACATACATCTTGTTGTTGGTGTGTGAATAAATTACTATAAAAGCTCACAAACAACTGTGAAAGAAAGAAAACAGCAAAATTCAATTTGAAGTCTCCGGTCTTGAAAATAACAGCAGCCTCAACTTTACTTCTTCCTCTTGGCAAGAAGTTTTCATTCTACTTTGAATGGAGCAGTGGCGGTTTGCTGGAGGTATTTCCTCTTTCCTTTTGAGTTTTGTACAGTAAAAATTGCAACAGGATCATCCCATATCGATCACCATGTCCTTGCTTCCCCTTATTTCTCCATCTTTCTCTTGGTGTTTCATCATGTCGACTTTGACGCTGACAGTAAGAAGACTGAACTGGATTTTAGATGACTGAACAGAAGACTGATGGAAAAGTTATTTAACACAAGATAAATAAGGTACTATTACCTTTGTGATACATAATGAGTCGTATAATTTTTCACAAAATGGCTCATGGCCTGGTTCCCCCTGGTGTTTTAATGATCCAGCTCCCTATAGATCCTGTGCTGAAACTGAACCAACAGCGAGGAGCCTCATTGATCACGGAGCTACGAGCCAGCAGCCCACTGAATTAACATATTCATTTCGGCTGGCATTTAGCTGGAGAGAGACAGATGGAGAGAGGGAGAGTGGACGACGGGAGGGAGAACGGTTTTGAGTGAAAGTGATGGAGAAAGCAGTTGGAGAGTGCGTAGAGAGAAAGACAAGCAAGAAGTTTAATATTTCAACGAAATTACATTTAATACAGCGGTGGAATTAAACGTTAAGAAGAACGGCACATTAAAACGTTTTCATTTGCTGTCGTCCGTCTCTCTCTGCGCGGCTGAAACTGTAAAACCTTCAGCACTAATTCTACTACACGACTGTCAACACATAAAATTACACTGTTAAAAACTGCTGCCCCAGCACATCCATCACAGGAGCTGCTACAGCTGCAAAAACAGAGGTCTGTTTTATTCATTGTATGGAAAAAAGATCTGTTATTCACTCTGAGCACTAGTTTTAACCACAAAGTGTTGACAGTGGTGCCTTCCTTATGTGAAGAGTGAAGCCAAAGCAGTGTAGCAAGCAGAGAGCATTCACATATCTGTCTATTTGTACATACAAGTGTATTATGCTTTTTTTCCGACTAGTACCTGCTCGATTCGAATCGACTGGTCTCGGTTTCGGTCAAAGAATATTTTTAATTGCTAACAAATGAGCTCTGAGAACGAATCGGCAGTATGTTGTTTTGGCCCTCAGTGAGCAAAAAAAAGCTTGAATCCTTTGAGGATTCAAAGTTAATAAATTTAACTAAAGGTCTACAAAAAAGTTGTTTTTTTTCCCTTTAAACACAACTCTGAATAAACAGCCAGAAAATGAATGGAAGTTTTAAATGAAGCAATGCAGTTTCTGTTAGGAAGACCAAGGAGATCATTGTAGATTTCCGGAGGAAGGGTCATAACAACCATCTGCCTCTCTTCATTGGCAGTGAGGCGGTGGAGAGGGTGAGCAGTTTTAAATTCTTGGGGGTAACTGTGACCGAGGACCTGTCCTGGGGCAACCATATCACCTTAGTTGCACGGAAGGCCCAACAGCGCCTCTACTACCTGAGGAGACTACGGAGCGCACACATTCCCAGACCTCTGATGTTGAACTTCTATAACTGTGCCATCAGCAGCGTTCTGACGTATGGATTTCTAGTGTGGTTCCCCAGCTGCACCAAGGCCGACCAGCAAGCACTCCAGCGGGTGGTGAAAGAAGCTGGCAGAATTATTGGAACAATTCTGCCAGAGATTAGTAATATCTTCCCCACTCGCTGTCTGAGGAGGGTGCACAGTATCCTGCGGGACCAACATCAGCCTGCGCGCCACCTTTTCCACCTGCTGCCCTCAGGGAGAAGGTACAGGTCTATACAGGCCAGAACATCCAGACTGGCCGACAGCCTGTATCCACAGGCTGTGAGGCTCCTGAATTCTGCCCCCCTCCCCTCTCTGCCCCCCTCTCACGGACAATAACCATATCCAACTTCTTAATAGCACTGAACTGGTTTGCATTGGTGCATTATATCTTTATTCTCTCACTCCCCCCCCCCCCCCCCCCCCCTCTTTCTTAAATAGACAACCATCATATCTCACAGTACAATAATATTGAACGGGTTGCATTGTTGCATTTTGTCATGTTTCTCAGGTCTTTGTCTGAATGTCCTATGAACATTACCTGTCTTGTTCTCATGTTGTTGCTAAGGATTGTCTCATTGCACTGAAGTCACACTGGGTTAAATATTTACACTTGGGTTTTAAGGGGTATTTGTTTTTTTTGTTTTGTTTTGTTTTTTTTACGGGTTGTACGGAAGCCCCAAACGCAATTTCATTGTTCTTTGACAATGACAATAAATAAATACTTGACTTGACTTGACTTGACTTAATGAATCAGTATCGATAAGATCATATGAATTCCTGATTGGATGAATTTTACCCACAGGGATCAAGGAGAGACTTAGTTAGGCTCACTCCCTGTGTCACCAACATTAATCAAAGTTTTGTTTAAGGAGACTTTGAAGAAGGTTACTTTCACCTGCAAGGTAATTAATAAACACACACAGTGTTTACTCTTTCGTCTTCTTAGCAACCATTCTGAAGGCAGCAGGTTTCTAGTATTGATTGTGTGTGCTTGTTAAGAGATATTTCTGTACAGTGACTCAATCTTCTGAAAATCATGAAACAACTTCCATGAATATAATTGATCTGACTGTAGGTGCTTTGTTATTAATCTTTTCCGACCTTTTTTTCCAACAGGATTAGTTCTAGATGGATTAGTTCTAGAATAATCCACTTAGTTGTAGAATAAGTTCTAGAATACAGAATAAAATAAAGTCACACCAAAATGTGCATTGGAAGAAAAGAAGTACATAACATGATGCAGATCCAACAGTAGAAGAAATAGCTGTTTGGGCTATAGAGGATTACTATCAACCTGACCTTGAAATGTTTGACCCTCCGATGTCGTTCCTGGGATGTTAGAGCCACTCGTCCAGCTTTCGGGGTCACTGCACCGAGTGCTCTGATTACCATTAGGCCCACGTGAAAAGTGAATTGCAATCATCAAAATGGGAGAAAAGTAAATTGTGCACTAAAAGTTCAAGATGATTGAATATTTAGCCATATCACTACAAAACAAAAATAACAATTTTCTTTCGGATAAATCTTTGACTCAGCCACTGTCTGCTTGCTGAGGAAGACAGTTATTGAGATGGGAAGTATGTATTTTCATTAGGGTTGTTTGGTGGAATTCCATAACATCACCAACTGGATAAAAGCAAATATCTGACCAACTTTTGGTAGTTGTGCACATGCATTTAGGGGCATAGGGCCATATACATAAATCAGTGACAGTTACTATAATTACATGTACAAAGCACACACTGCACATACTTGCACACCTCTCATCCATTTGAATGAAATCTGGAGGCTAAAGAGATACATTTGTCATATCAACATTATCCCTGCATTTCTTCTTACAATCCTCAGATCATAAAAAATACTTACCTCAATAAAAACTTTGCTATATTGTGAATCCCTGAGTGTGAAAATTTGAACATCTGCTTAGAGTTTAGGAGTGTGAAAAGTAGTCAGATTCAATGATCTGTTTACTCAGCCTGGACTTCCTGAATTGTATTTTATGTCTCACTGGTACCAAAAGCACAGCAGCTCCACCAACGCAGCATTGTTTTAATGCTGGTTTGATTTGGGTATGAATGCTGGCTTACTGGAGGATTTTGTAAATGCAGCACTGCACTGGGAGCTCATTTTCAGGAACTGCAGGGACCTCCTTCTTGCTGAGAGCAATGAGTGAATATTATTTGAATTGTGCCAGGAACTCACTACAGTTTTAGGCTCTTTTTTTTTCTGAACCATTCATCTGAAGTCAAACTACTTCTTTCTCACCTCTGCAGTAGCTCTTATTTCAGACTACTGTTTTTACCTGCAGCCACTACTGACAGGATATTACAAAAAAAAAAAGTTTTCCTGTGCTTTTTCAGTTCTTCCATATTGATGGAAAGTTTCCTGGTGGTTTTTATTCTAAATTCCTGGGAGTATTTATTTTAAATTTTGAAACTTTTAAATTTAAACTGTTTTGGAGAGTCCGTTGGGCAACTTCGAGCAAATACAAAAGCAGAAAAAAGGTAGATGTCACAAGCGACAAAGAAAGGAAATGGATTATCTGCTGCCCCTGATCCAACATGGCTGTTTTCAAACGTTATCTGGCATCCCTCACTTTAAAGGGCAAAAAAGAAGGGGGCCACCTCACAGAACCTGAACATGAACACAGTGCATTACATGTATCACTGTTAACATCGTCAAAGTACTGCTGTTTAATTTGTTTAAGCCTTTACTAACTTACAGTAAACACCTCATATTTTCACACAATTACAATATAACAGAAAGTAATTTCTCAACTTCAGCAATACATTGAGTCCAGTTTCAACTTAAGAATTTAATTTGGGTCATCAGAAGATTGAAACATCTGTTTTATCAAGTGTCATCCGTTGAGCACTCCTTACCTTCAAAATTCCTTATTCTCTCTTTTTCTCTTTCTTTCTCCATCTGAAGTGAATGAATGAATGAATTGAGTGAATTTATCACACACTGATGGGTTTTTCGCCTTTGTATCTGTAGCTTGCAAACAGATTGTGATCCAAACTCCATGGAAACAATCTGTGTTCATATTTCCAGATTCTTAAGAAAAGTGGCATCTGGAATAACCGGAAATGCTCCGGCTTTGCAGTGATAGCTAGATTGCTATATGCTGTTTTTATTTATTTATCTTGTATACTGTGTCGGTGGTTTGAACTGCTATTTAAAACAAGGTGATCTTATTTTGGTAAACTATTGTACCAAGTAGAGGAAAGCAGAAGATTAAAGTAAGGATGCTTCAGGAAGTGGCTGCTTTCCGTTTGCGTCACATCAACCGCTGGCTCGGCCAAAACGCTCACATTCAGACCTCAAACGGGACTTCACAAAGCACAGGTTCACATTATGTTTGACAGTAATAAACTGCAAATACATAACTCTGCACAGTGAGATAGCAATAAGGAAAACACAGTATCTGAGTGGTGGGACACTTCACTCCCTGCTCCTATGACCTGCGAAGAATACGTGGATAGATTAGCGTGAACAGCACAACTGGCAGATTCACACATATTCTTAAAAAATGTCTCTCAAGATAAAGCTGCAAACAGCAAGATGTTGGTTCTGCTCACGCCCACTTGCAGCAATTTGCTTCACACCTGCTGCTCCTTCTCCTGCTGGATGTCAGTTTAGAGAAATGAGTGTTGAAGTGAGAAATCTTAAAGGCGTAAGGTTCTCTAATCAACCTTCAACTCTTTATTCTGTCTATGGAGATTTTTTATTTTATTTTTGGCTTTCAAATATAACGTTTTAACTGCATTTTCTCAAAATAAGAAAAAAACAAAAATTAGACTGTTTAAAAAAAACTTCTGACATGTTGTGTTTGGCTAACAGCCCAGAAATGCTTAATGTGAAAGCCCCCCCCCCCCCAAAAAAAAGGACAGAAATAAAAAATATATTAAAAAAGATCAGCAGTGAGAAACCGAGAGACTGATTCAATTACACCTAACCTCTTGTCTCTGAGGGTTGTCACGGTAACAAGGCCACTTGTTCATGAAAATTGCAGGCTAAACATGGATTCGTAACCCACACACACACATACACACACAAACACAGGCTTGGCACACACAAACACTCCCACTCAGGCTCCTGTGAACAAAAGCTCAGGGGGAAGCAGCTGAGATGAAGCTTTCATGATTCCTGTGTGGGAAAAAAATTGTAGTCTTTTTTGTGAGTGATATCCACACACACACACACACACACACACACACACACACACACACACACACACACACAAAGCTATAACATATAACATATACACACAGCGGGTTTTTATTAGTAGACTATTGAAGGCTGAAAAGGCTGAAGGCTGATACACCCCTCCAGTGAATGGGGTGTGTCTGTGCACTCTTCTAAAACCACCTTTGTGAGGACCAGCTTTAGTTTTAAACCCTAATAGTGGGGACATTTTGGCCATTTCCCATTTTTTGGGGGGGCTTGTTTTCTACATGGATTAGAATGAGAGCATGTCGCTCCCATGATAAGCTTGATAAGCTGTTGTTAGAATTTATTTAATATTACTTTCTACACCAGGATCCTTTTCTAAGTAGCTGAAAGCTGGTAACTGTGCATTGGCGGGTCTAGCAAAATTTTGCCAGGGGGCCAGGTAGGGCATTAACAGGGAAAGGGGGGTACAAAAACGTACTTTTCTTTCTAATTGTCATGTCTAGCTTTTAATAAATAATTATCTGAATCTTACAACCATAGTTTTCATCTGATGTAAAATGTATAGAAATCCATTATGGTATATAGTAACTATTAAGTCAAATTTATAACCTAGAAAGCTACAGTACTTTTTCCTTTGCAATTCTGTTTAAGAAAAATTATTGACTTCTGTGCATTTTTTTTACATGTGCTTTAAATTAAAGTTGATTACGTCAATTAAGCATTATGAGGGTGGGGGATGGTTCCCTATTTGTTGTTTTGTTTTTTTTGTTTTTTTCTGGGAGTTGGCAACCCTATTAGTTAGGTTGTTTAATATTTCCACTAAGTACTCTTTAAAATACCAGAATAAGGAGGATGGAGTAGGTTTAAGTTTATTAGATTGATCAGTATTGCTGAACTATGAAATATTTTGGGTGCAGTGCATTTTTTGCATACAGGTATAACAGAATAGCTTTAGTGTTTTTTTTTTTAACTTGAGTGTGAACTTGTACAAAATGCAGCAAGATATTTAAAAAATATTTTTTATTGTTTATGAAATACCCTATATCGGATTCATATCGGTATCGGCAGATATCCAAATTTATGATATCGGTATCAGTATCGATATTGGATATAAAAAAGTGGTATCGTGCCATCTCTAGTTTTAACATTATGAAAGGTTACATTTTAACTCAAACAGGGATTTATCCCCGAAGTTTAATCTGCGAGTCCATAGCCTAAACATTGTTTTAGTGCCTAAACCTAACCAAACCTCAACTTGTTTACTTGATAAAGATTTTTGTAGATTTTTGTTTTAATCTCAAATCACAAAAAGATGCTGATGATGATGAAGGGAGTACACTGAAAAATGCACTGGTATTCCCTGCACCGGTAATTAAATAAAACATGATGGTTCCTAAGTTGGGAGAGAAACAGTGTTGTTTTCACAAATGGAGATTTTTCTTTCCATTCAAGATGAAAGATGACTGACTAGAATTCAATGACTGCTATGCACTTTGATGTCTCTAGCCCTTTAGCGTTCTGCTCAACCAATTGGTAGAGCATATTTTCAGGCCATATATCTAACTGAGGCTTTCACTGAAATTGACCTACATTGTTAGGTCTTTTCTACCAATTGGTTTACATCTGTAATGCCAAAAAAATCCACCAGAAGGCACTGTGAATGGAAATTGTTGGCGCTTCTTATACCTCTCCCAACCAGCAAGTCAGAAACAAAAAACCATCCAACATATTTTGAGTGTTTTTGATGAAACTAAGGTAGGAAGATATCATCTTTTGATATATGATAGTGTTAGAGGACTTACTAAACAGATGTATGTCACTTGACAGCATTAAAAAAGTGGTCAACCAAACGGTTGATTTTTCCCTTTATGGTGCTAATGCTAACATAACCTAAATGTTATTAAAATTGATTAATTGCCACAAAATCAGACCACTACAGCCCATTTTCTTTATCCATTGCTGTTGATAAATCACATTAAGTGTTAGCACAGCAAGAATATGCTAAAATAATTTCCTCAGTAAGTCATTTCTGAGTTAATATTAGTAAATATTATAAAAATCAAGAATAACATGTGGAAATCACAAATATCACAACTGATTACCTTTTAACCAAATTACAGTAGCTGGTAAATTAATATTACTAAGTTGTCAAAATGATAATTTTATGTTTAACAAGTACTATATGGACGCTAAACAATTATATGGCTAAAAATCACATGGTCCTGTGGCATGATACTCATGATAGCATCCATCTTCAACCGCAGTGTGTTTGAGGTCATGGTTTTATATGAAGCCAGAAGGGCTGGCACTCTCCACTAGTATATTGCCAACAAACCAGATGAGTGGGGCTTTAAATTGTTCTGCCAAGCAAGTTTATCTGGCATCATCCACGACTTGCTGCTGTATCACTGAGGGGAGCATTGGAACAGAAGCTACCTCTAGGGGCCAAAGTTGTTAAAAAACAGTATGCAAACCCATAAAAGAACCTCAGCTCTTCACAAGTTTCAGCTTGGTCCAGAACTTGCACACCTCCTTGGGTGTCAGGTGCATTGGTACTGTATGACCAAACTGCACCGGTGGAGCTCCCCTGATGGCATACAAAGACCTGATGAAGAAGGGCCATGGAGCCTGTTATTACACGTCTGATGAAGGTCTGATTGCAATAAAATGGTTTGGCAAGAAATGTGTCAACCTTTTAAACAATGCCTGTGGGTTCATGCCTCTTTCATTGGTCAAACGATGGAGCAAAGAGTCCAATGCAAAGATCACCATTCCATGCCCATCACTCATCCCTGTAATAAGTTACAAGTTAAGGAGATGGAATATCCACTGTTCGGATACATCCTTGACTTTAATACCTGGTCTACAAGAGGGACTGTGCCCTACTGGACCAGAAACCGATGGCTCTCAAAAGGTTTCCACCTGGCTGTGTCTGAACCAAGTTAACAAGACAGCATCTACAGTTGGACAACCATGATTCAGCTCTCCAAGACCACAGAATAAATGCTACACCCTAACACCCCAATGACCAAAACCACAAGCAGATGTGCTTGATTTGCACTG
Organism: Maylandia zebra; assembly: GCF_041146795.1. Classification (NCBI taxonomy): domain Eukaryota; kingdom Metazoa; phylum Chordata; class Actinopteri; order Cichliformes; family Cichlidae; genus Maylandia; species Maylandia zebra. The sequence continues at coordinate 19,269,929 of NC_135183.1, forward strand.
TTTTTATTTTATTTTTTTAAAAACAAAAATGATTTTGCACAGTAGCATTCAATCAGAAGTGGCCTGAATGTGAGTATTTTGTGCTATAGCACATTTTTCACATTTGCAGATGAAAAAACTGTGTATTATGTTGTTTGATATAATACTTTCCTTTGATGGAATGAAAACAGCAATGTTCACTGGCATGCTACTAGAAATAAACTGTATCCTGGATAGTTTTTGTTATTAATTTAATTATAATTTGGCACTTTATTTGATTTTTTCAACTGTATTATCTAATGTACTTATTGTATTGTATTTGCATGACATTTCATACTTTTACCATTAAGTGACATCTCAACCGTTTGGTAGAGATCAATATTTTAAAAACTACAAGGCCTATTGAAAAAAAAATTGATTGTGGTTATTACTCACCCAAATCAATAAGAAATGCAAACAAAAAAAAATTCCCATTGCTTTTTTCTTGGTGTGTACCTCAAAGGGCTAGTGGCAAAGATGCAGCATAAGGAAGTTTGCATTATTCATTAGGTAGTTGTCTGATTTAGAATCAGAAGAGCAATGGTTGTGAATATTGCAAGTTTTTTATGTAAATAGCTTTTGATGCAGCCTGAAGCCAAAACAGAGGGGAATCTGTGCTGTTAGGAAGTTGGATCTAGAGAAATCTAAACGAAAAAGATCACAGCCATGTTAGCAAAAAATTAATAAATATATTTTTAAAAAATTAATCATAGTGAAAGCACTGTGTTGACCAGTGTCCTCAGAAAGTTGAAAGTCTTTGCATGCATACAAATTGTTTGTTTGACAGCACTCATTGCCCATATGGAAAAGAAATAGTGAAAACTTATATGAAAGTGGCCACTTTCATGAGTAAATCATATAAGGATTACATAATTTACTCATGAAAGTGGCCACTTTCTCATTACTTTCATACATTGTTTTAGTAAGTATCCAAAACATACAAGTTTCATTATATAATTTTTCAAGGGCTCTTATATCTGTTTTCACTGTTATATGCTTTTCATACAAGTTTCACACAAGACAGATACAAACTTTATAAGATTTATATATATCTTTTTCCATATGGGTGGATTGAGCAATACTCAGAAAAATGGGAAAGTCTAAGGATCTATGTGAAGATCTAAGGAGTATTTACATAAGGTGACAAGGTCTCTTGGGAGTCATGCAGATTTCAAGATTGCCAGTTCAAACAACTAAATGCAATTACAAGTTATTAAAATGTGTCACTTTACCAAGGTGTGGAAGAAGACCCAAACACTCACCCTCAGATAAGAGGAAACTAGTTAGGGTGTTTTTTTTAACAACCTAGACCAGTAAGCTTCCTTTTCAAACCTCCCAGTTCAGGTGTACTGAAAATGTGTTGATTTTCTTCATAAGTCAGGAAGCCATCCAACTAAAATTAACTCTGACCATGCTACTAAGAGGAGTGGTCAGATATCCAGCCAGAATTTTCCCAGAAGCTTGTTGATGAATACAAAAATTGTGTGGTTTAGCTTCAACTTGCTAAGGAACATTTAATCAATTAATGGGGATTTGTGTATATATTTGAGCCTGTATTGTCATGATCCAGGTGAGTGACTGTATTTTTTCATAGAGCTGGAGTTTCCACATCTGGGCGGAGCTGCTCCATTCAGCTGTCTGTCCTCACCTGTCGGTAATTTGACTGCCAGTATTTAGGACCAGTCCACTCAACGAGTCCTCGCTAGAGCTTCAGCGAACCTGTGTTGGTGTTAGGCTGCCAAGTTCTCATGGTTTTTCATAGTTATTCTCGCTTATCTTGTGTCTTCTCTGTTCATCAGGATGCTGAACAGAGAATTAAATCACTGACTCTCCGTCAGTGATTTAATTGGAATGTTTACGTTTTGTTTTTGTTTTTTTTCTTCTCGTGTTTTTTTTTTCCTCTCTTTTCCCCGTCTTGGTTTTATGCTGCTCACCCCTGTCCTTGGTTTCTTTCTTTATTCCTTTCACTGCCTCAATCACCTGGGGCCCGTTCTTCGTACGTCGCTTACTACATCCAAGATCAAATGACACATCCAAGATCAAATCATCGCGCTAACCGTGAGCTCGCTAATCCGGTTCCCCGAACACACTTGCTGTTGACGATTACTACAGCTGGACGCAGGAATGTGACATCACTGGGCGTCGTAAAAGGGGCTACGCATCGATAGTAGAAACATTGATCGGCAACCCGCTGATTGGTCGGCGAAAATGTCGAAGGGGCGTGCTCGGTATTTTCCGGCAGCAGAGCAAGAACTCTTGAGTGAGGGATTTCAGGAGTTTCAGAGTTTAATTAAAACGCAAGAGAACACTGCAAAGGCTGCAAAAGCAAGGAGAGAGGGCTGGCAGAAAGTTGCTGACAAATCAAACTCGTAGGTAATTTAATAATAATAATAATAATGGATTGGATTTATATAGCGCTTTCCAAGGCACCCAAAGCGCTTTACGATACCACTATTCATTCACTCCCACATTCACACACTGGTGGAGGCAGCTACGGTTGTAGCCAGGCTGCCATATCGCGCCATCGGCCCCTCTGGCCAACACCAGTAGGCGGTAGGGTAGATCTATCATATGACACTATATTGTCCAATATCATATGGCATTATATTATATTATAATATGTTATATTATATCCCCTTTCACATTAGAGCCACAACAGGACCCACAAGAACATGGGAACAAGTAAAAGTGGAATACAGGAGTATTCTACAGAATGGTAATATTTATCTCTTAGATTGCTTTGCGTCTCTTGGCAAGGTAATACTGGCCTGTAATACTCTGTTAGTTTGTTCATAACAGCAACCAAGAAAAGGGCAGAGGAAAAAAAGACAGGTGGTGGTCCTGCACCCCCTCGTCAACAAGTTGGTTAAGTAAATAATACCCTCACGGGAAAATCGATATCTCTCTATGAGCACACTGTCGCGCTGAGCTAAAGGATCCTGTCTATCCCACAATATACGCTGAATTCTGAGGACTCTCCTTATCAATCTTGCACCTTCCGCAATGGGCGGACATACCTGCGTGGCCGCGATCTAATCCTGTTTACATAAAGTGAACCTGCTCCCGAGCAGGTTTACGCTTACGGCTCTGTTGCTATGACAGCAAGTCCCGGATGAGCTTCGGGGAACCGACTGATCCAGGATCACGCGAAATCGTCAACAATCTAATTCGGCTAACCTACTTAGCGAGGTACGAAGAACGGGCCCCTGCTTAGACACTCATCCACAAACATCCTTTATTTCGACACATACGCACCATGCGCTCAACAGCAGCACATTTACTTCAGTCAGACAGCGCACACAGTCGTTTAGGATACACACGCTTAAGCCAAGCCTACTCATATTAGTAAATATGCATACACATAGTCAGACTCAGGGAGCATCTCGCCACACATTTTTTCTCTCTCTCCTTCTCCTTATTTATGAACAAGTGACATATTCTCTCCACCTGTCTAAGCGACGCACACAGCATACATCCCTAATTATACACAAACATCTATGGGTACACTGAGGTTCATTACATGGAATATAAATGGAGCTGGCTCCAGAGAAAAGAGGTTAAAAATATTTAACCAACTCAAAAAACTACAGGCAGATGTTGTCCTATTACAAGAGACCCACAGACCTCTTAGAGGTTAGAATGAACTTAAAACACCTGAGTTTCCTAATGTGTTCTCAGCTTGTTATAATTCTAGACAAAGGGGAGTAGCAATTTTAATACATAAAAATATTGATTTCACAGTACTCGATACAGTTATAGATCCAGAGGGCAGATTCTTAATCATTAAACTATCTATACTTGATAAAAAGCTATGTATTGCAAGTGTATATGGTCCAAATGTTGATGATCCCTCATTCTTTCACGGTTTTTTCAGTGCACTCTCTGAACACTTAGATGGCACACTTGTTCTTGGAGGCGATCTCAACCTTGGACTAAATGAAGACATGGATAGGCTCAATACAGCGGGAACTCAGCGTAATTGGCAGTCCACAAATATAATCAAACAGTATATGAGCAACTTTGGTCTTTGCGATGCATGGCGCTCCCTTCACCCCACCAGTAAGGAATATACTTTTTTCTCACATGTCCATCACTCCTACTCTCGTCTGGATTATTTTTTGGTCGGCAGCTCACTGCTGAGCGACATTTCAGACACTGAGATTCACCCTATAGCTGTCAGCGATCATGGTCCTGTATCTTTAACACTAATGCACAAGAATAAGACTACACCAAGAAAAAACTGGAGATTTAATATATCACTACTTAAAGATGAAGACTTTATTAAATATTTTAAAAAAGAGTGGACTTCATATTTAGACTTTAATGACACTCCCGAAACATCAGCTTCTGTTCTATGGGAAGCAGGGAAAGCTGTGATGAGAGGTAAAATAATTTCTTTCTCATCACATAAAAAGTAAAAAGAAAACAAAAATATTCAGGAATTAGAAAAAAACATCAAATCACTAGAAGAAGCCTACGCGTCCCACCAAGATCAGGAAACATTGAACAAAATACGCAAAGCAAAACTAGAATTAAATGAGATAATTAATTAAAAAAAACAAAATTCTTAGTACAGAGACTACGCTTACAAAATTATGAACATGGTAATAAATCCGGTCAATTTCTAGCAAACCAGCTAAAAATAAATAAAGAAAAAACAACTATACAGTGGGGCAAAAAAGTATTTAGTCAGCCACCGATTGTGCAAGTTCCCCCACTTAAAATGATGACAGAGGTCAGTAATTTGCACCAGAGGTACACTTCAACTGTGAGAGAAAGAATGTGAAAGAAAAATCCATGAATCCACATGGTAGGATTTGTAAAGAATTTATTCGTAAATCAGGGTGGAAAATAAGTATTTGGACAATAACAAAAATACAACTCAATACTTTGTAACATAACCTTTGTTGGCAATAACAGAGGTCAAACGTTTACTATAGGTCTTTACCAGGTTTGCACACACAGTAGCTGGTATTTTGGCCCATTCCTCCATGCAGATCTTCTCGAGAGCAGTGATGTTTTGGGGCTGTCGCCGAGCAACACGGACTTTCAACTCCCGCCACAGATTTTCTATGGGGTTGAGGTCTGGAGACTGGCTAGGCCACTCCAGGACTTTCAAATGCTTCTTACGGAGCCACTCATTTGTTGCCCGGGCTGTGTGTTTTGGATCATTGTCATGTTGGAAGACCCAGCCTCATTTCATCTTCAAAGTTCTCACTGATGGAAGGAGGTTTTGGCTCAAAATCTCACGATACATGGCCCCATTCATTCTGTCCTTAACACGGATCAGTCGTCCTGTCCCCTTGGCAGAAAAACAGCCCCATAGCATGATGTTTCCACCCCCATGCTTCACAGTAGGTATGGTGTTCTTGGGATGCAACTCAGTATTCTTCTTCCTCCAAACACGACGAGTTGAGTTTATACCAAAAAGTTCTACTTTGGTTTCATCTGACCACATGACATTCTCCCAATCCTCTGCTGTATCATCCATGTGCTCTCTGGCAAACTTCAGACGGGCCTGGACATGCACTGGCTTCAGCAGCGGAACACGTCTGGCACTGCGGGATTTGATTCCCTGCCGTTGTAGTGTGTTACTGATGGTGACCTTTGTTACTTTGGTCCCAGCTCTCTGCAGGTCATTCACCAGGTCCCCCCGTGTGGTTCTGGGATCTTTGCTCACCGTTCTCATGATCATTTTGACCCCACGGGATGAGATCTTGCGTGGAGCCCCAGATCGAGGGAGATTATCAGTGGTCTTGTATGTCTTCCATTTTCTGATGATTGCTCCCACAGTTGATTTTTTCACACCAAGCTGCTTGCCTATTGTAGATTCACTCTTCCCAGTCTGGTGCAGGTCTACAATACTTTTCCTGGTGTCCTTCGAAAGCTCTTTGGTCTTGGCCATGGCGGAGTTTGGAGTCTGACTGTTTGAGGCTGTGGACAGGTGTCTTTGATACAGATGATGAGTTCAAACAGGTGCCATTCATACAGGTAACGAGTAGGGGACAGAAAAGCTTCTTACAGAAGACGTTACAGGTCTGTGAGGGCCAGAGATTTTCCTTGTTTGAGGTGACCAAATACTTATTTTCCACCCTAATTTATGAATAAATTCTTTACAAATCCTACCATTTGGATTCATGGATTTTTTTTTCACATTCTGTCTCTCACAGTTGAAATGTACCTCTGGTGCAAATTACTGACCTCTGTCATCATTTTAAGTGGGGGAACTTGCACAATCGGTGGCTGACTAAATACTTTTTTGCCCCACTGTATGTGCTGTTCAAGATTTATCTGGGAACACAATATATGAACCGATACAAATAAACAACATTTTCAGGGATTTCTATAAAACGTTGTATTCACCACAAATAAACCCATCTAAAAAAGAAATTGATCAGTTTTTGGACAACATAACTCTTCCAAAATTATTAGACACTCAAGCAATGGCACTGGATTCACCACTGACACCAGGTGAACTCCAGGAAGCCCTGATAAGTATGCACAATAATAAGGCTCCAGGTCCAGACGTCTTTCCTGCAGAATTCTACAAAGAATTCTGGTCGATTCTAGCACCAGTTTTCTACAGAACGTTGTTGGAAATCAAAGAAAAGGGCAGACTTCCATCAAATATGAATTCTGCAAACATTAATCTCCTGCTAAAACCAGGCAAAGACCCTGTATATCCCTCAAGCTATCGTCCAATGTCCCTTATAAATGTAGACCTTAAAATAATCTGCAAAGATCTCTCAAAGAGACTGGAGAAAATAACCCCCCTCTTAATTCATCCTGACCAAACTGGTTTCATAAAAGGTAGGCACTCATCAACAAATACACGCAGATTACTTAATTTGATAGACTACTCATACAGTAAAAACCTAGAAACTACAATATTCTCTTTAAATGCAGAAAAAGCATTTGACAGAGTTAACTGGAAATTTCTATTTGCAACTTTACACAAATTTGGTTTTGGATCGTCTTTCATCAACTGGTTAAAAATATTATATAATTCCCCAACAGCTTGTGTCAGAACAAATGACCAGACATCCTCCAGCTTGTGTCTCTTGAGGGGCACCAGGCAGGGATGCCCACTCTCCCCTTCACTGTTTGCAATTTTTATTGAAACACTAGCAGCAGCAATTAGACAGAATTCAGTAAGCAGTCCGTGGGGGTTTAAGTGTTAAGGGCATAAAATGCAAGAACATGGAACATAAAATCAGCCTTTATGCGGATGATATGTTACTCTTTCTCCAAAATTCACAAACCAATATCTCTGGGGTGATTGAATTGATAAACTCTTTTGCAAAAATATCAGATTACTCAATTAACTGGTCAAAATCTACAGTCCTACCGATTAATTGCTCCCTCCATAATTCCTCTTCTACACCACTGCAATCGGGAAATATAAAATATTTAGGTATTAATGTTTCTCCCAAGCTTGCAGATCTAACTAAATTAAACCATATCCCACTTTTAAAGAAGGTAGAAGATGATCTGGCTAGATGGAAATGTCTACCCATATCACTCATGGGAAGGGTTGCCGCTATGAAAATGATGGTCTTACCAAAAATAAATTATTTATTCTCAATGATCCCAACTAAACCGCCACAAGATTGGTTCAGATCTCTAGATTCATGTATGTCCAAATTCCTTTGGAAAAATAAACCCCCACGTATAAGCTTAAAAACACTACAAGACCAAGGATAGAGGAGGATTAGAACTACCTAACTTTCAGCACTAGTTCTTAGCCAACAGGTTTCAGTTTATCTCAGGATGGCTAAAACATACCCTCTTAGATGAACCTTGGCTAGATGTAGAACAAGCATTTTGCAATAATCTAGAGATCTCAGACCTACCATTTATCAGCTCAAACATCCAATGACATGAATGCTTTAAAAGTATCAACATCAGCTTCTCTCTGACAGCATGGTGGGAGTTTCTAAAATTGACGGCGTCTTCATTAATCCCATGCAAAGGTACACCTATCTGGAACAACCCTGACATATTACAAAACAATAATATGATAAACTTTTCAGATTGGAGTGGTAAAGGAATCAAATATTTAGAACATATACTAGAAGGAACAGAATTTATTTCATTTGACGGACTAGTTACACAATATGGGATCAACAAGAAAAGATTTTTAGAATATCAACAAATTAAATCCATAGTAAAAAAGAAATTTAAACCGGGTCAAGTTGAACTACAAACACCACCAAGTGTGGTTCAATTTCTTACTCTTAAAACCCCCAAATTACTATCCAAAATATACAGAATGCTTTCTAAAACAGATGAATGAATCAATATCACTTCCTATTGCAAAATGGGAAGCGGATTTATCTGTTAACTTAGACCTAAACCTCTGGTCTCAGATTTGCTTAAAAACCTTTCATCTAATTAGAAATCCCAGTCTTCAATTAATTCAATACAAAATATTACATAGAGTGCACTATACAGGTAATCGGATGTTCAAGATGGGCTTTACGTCTACCAACAGCTGCTCATACTGCCAAACCAATTCACCGGACAATTATATCCACGCTCTTTGGTTCTGTCCACCAGTTCAGAAGTTTTGGCGCGAGATATGTGAAGACTTATCAAAGTGTCTGAAATGTAAGATTCCAACTTCCCCCTTAGTGTGTTTGTTGGGCAGCTTAGATAATGTCACTTCAGAAAAGAATATCGCCCATATGGTTTTCACTGCCCTATGCATAGCCAAGAAAACAGTCCTCATGAACTGGAAAAATAAAAATAGTCTTAATTCTAACCAATATAGCAATTATCTATTAGATTACATTAGTCTTGATACAGCCTCTGCCACCACATCAGATCAATTGCTCTGGGCTCCTTTGATCAGCTCCATTACCTAGTGGGGGTGGGGGGTCATAGTTTGGTCCCGCCTTCACTGTTGTGATTGGTGTGGGGGTAGGGACAGGCTTAGGGCGTCGGGGGGTTCCCCGGAGGCATCTTCCTTGGGGGGCTCAATCCGGGGTAGCGGTCATGTCCGGTTAGCAGAGTCCCCCGAGAGCAGCAGTGCCCAGCCTTCTACCTTTCTACCTTTAAAACCCGCCTTCCAGCCAAATGGCTGGTAGGCTTTTAGCTAGGCTTTAGCTTCAGCCAAGTGGAAGCTAAATTGTTGAGAGTGAGTCAACTCTCTTGCAAGCTCCACCAGGAAGTCCACCCGTCTTTCCTTCGTCCCGGTGCATGCTTGATACAGCACATGTGCATTCAGTGCTGCCATGTCAATCATGTTGTAAAACACGGCAACCGGCCAGCGCCGTGTTCCTCTGCAGACAGTGTACTCCCGAACCATCTGGTCCATCACATCCACGCCACACTTTGCTGAAAATGTTGAAATGTACTCACTCACTTTTTATTATTATTTGTAAATATGTGTACAAATGGTTGGGGGGCTAGGGGAGGGTCTGTGCTGACGGACGTGGGTTACTGACCTGGTAGCCTGGCTGCCCCTGGGTGGGTCCGGGATGGGCGTGAGGTTCTGGGGGCGCTCCGTCTCTGGGCTGGGGCCCTGGCGGGGCCTCGGGGGCTTGGGTCCTGGTTGGTGTGTTGCCGGGGTTGTGGGCGGGTGGGTGCATGGGGGCCCAGCCCTGGCGCAGGGTGCCGCCAGTGCGTCGAGCCACCTGGGGGGCTCTTCAACTGGTGGGGGAGATTGTCACATCTTGCAGGAGCTTTCCGCTCTTCAGGAACTCTCTCTGCAGGAGGGGGAGATACTGGAGAGGTGGAGGAAGATCTCAGCCTGGGCGTCTATTGTCTCATGTAGTCTGGACGATGAGTGGATGGTGGGGTGGGTGCAGTTTTCTCTGTGGTGGGGTTGGGTGGACTGTCCCGGGCTCTGTGGGGCCGGGGGGCGCTGCTGTACTGGGCCCCGGTCTGGATGGGCCTGGGCCCCCTTTCCCTGGGGGTGCCTACTGGGGTCAGCGGGGGAGCTAGCCCCAGGGAGGGGTCACTTGCCCCTCCCTTCCTTCCCTCCCCATCTCCAGCTGCCTCCCTCTTCCCGCTCCACCACAACCACCCACACATGCAGGGCCTTGGAGTAGGGGTATGTCACCAGGGTGCAGAGGAGGCTACCCCTCCTCTGTCCCCTTCTGGCTGCCTCTGCCTCAATTTTATCCCACAACTTAGGCATTCACATTACTCACTCTCTCATTACACATACATATAGGATCTTGGGGGTGGGCACGATACACGGAATCCAAATTACCATCAGGGTGTACACCTCACCCCTGGCGTCGTTGCCCACCTCTCAATTTTAAATACACGTAGACATTGAGGGCTAGCAGGAGGGACTATGCGCTTACCTGCTGCTCTCTGGCAGGTAGCTCCATGCCCTCCTGGGTTTTAAATGCACCTTAGAACACATATGCATCAACACTACAATGAGCTGGTGGAGGGAGATTTGGGGTCTTCTCTCACCCCCATTCTCTGCGGCCTGCTGGAGCGGGGGGGTTGAGAGGAGGAGTTGGCCGTCCGACTGCGGTCTGGAGTGTGGGGCCTCCCTGCTGCTGCGGAGTCGGGGCGGTCTGCCTCTCCCCACCGCAGGGAAAAGGGTAACACCACCTAGGTTTGGGTGCAGTTCCCCCCTTCAGGGGCAAGGGTACCTAGACCCAGTTCGTAGAGTACGCTTGGGGAGTGTGATGAGCCCTCATCTGGGACTCTCCTCAGCTCTTTCCGGGACAGTGGCGCGGCTTCCCCTCTGTTGGTCTTCCTTGGTCTCTTGTGTTCTGAGGGCCTCTGGATGTCTGGAGTTTTGATCTCCTCCATACCTGCTTCATGCCCTGGAGGACGGGGCTGTGGCCCCCCCACACCCTCTAGCAGGTCATTACATGAAGGAACCTTTTAAAAAAACATGCGCGTCCATGCTCACAGGTGTACACACGGGTGATCACACCCACAAACTACACCCTTTTCGGCTCCTACCTCAAAGCACATTGTGTTCTGTTGATCTTATGTGCTGCACAATAATGTTTAATATTTAGTATTTACTGTCATATTCCCATATATCATTGTGATGTTGTTTATTCTATTACTCTTGTTCTCTTCTGCTTGTTTTCTTTTTTCTTTCTCAACAGGTGATCCAGGTGATCGATATATGCATTTTCTTTTTCTTTTCTTTTTTCTGCCCATTCTGTTGGTTTTTGTTTTTTGCCCTTCTCCCCCGTCCCTCTTCTCAGCTGTTTCTCTTTCCCTCTTTCTTTCTCCCCTTCTTTCCCCCAGTCAAGTCTGTCCCGTATTCAGCAAGTGAAAATAAAATAAACAATAAAAGGTGAACCAAATGGACCATTATGGCAAGGCTGGGATGGTCAATTTGGTAAAGAAAATCCGTTGGGCATCTTTCTTTGCCTTTAGACAATAATTCTGATGGCAAAAGAGCCAAACGGGACAGGCAAAAAAAAAAAAAATATATATTATTCATGTATTTACATGAAAGTCCTTGAATCATGTAACTATGTTTGATTTCAAATGTGAGCCTGTGCAGCGTAATTGTGTATTACAGTCATTTTGCTTTGAAGGACTGTCAATGTACAAAACCTGCTCTGTATTTTGTAGATTTTTTTCTCCTTGTTTGTTTGTGAGTGCAGGCCTATCCTGAGCTGCCATCACCACGAGAAGTCCTTGCAATTAAACTGATAAACAGGTTGTTTGCATAAGAACGACTATGTTTTCAGTGTGTGAACAACTGCAGTGTGGGTCAGAGTCAGCTTAAAATATTGTCTGAAAATAATAAGTTTTTCTTTAAAAACAGTTAATTTTTTTCTCAGCACATCCTTTAACCTCTGGAGGTTAATGTTATTAATGTTACTTTTAAAAACTGTTCTCTCACATTTTAATTAATTAAAAAACAATAAATGTGAAGTTTAAATGTTAAAAAAAAAAGGATGCTGGTCTTCTTGGCAACTTCACAGGCATGGTTTATCTGTAAAAGGTAATTAAAAATATATGTTGTACCAACATTCCACCCTGGAAAGAAAAGCTTAAAGAAATCATTAAAAGCCCCAAATTACCATGACATTTACGTCCACGATGCTTAGATGGTAACTTGAGACTTCATCTGTAGATTTCTCTTTCCATTAAGAATGATCCAAAACACATATGTCTTGTTAGAACTGTAACCCACTTGTCGCAACAACGCTATAGCAATAAACATATTGGAGGATCTGCAGATACCACTGGAACCTGAATTTATAACCTAATATGGTGCATCCATACTGTTGCTATGGCTACCTACAGTTTAATAAACGCTTAGTACTGATTTAGAAGAGTGGTTGAACTTCTGACCAGACCCTCCTGGGGGTCTCCACATCTTGATTTATCAGACAGTGAAATTCAGTGATATTACACTGTACATCCACCTGCTCCTGCATTTTAACGTCTGCCTGTAAGCTCTGATATCCATCAATTCCATTGCCATGTGGACAGAAAAAGGAAATCCACACACAGATTATTGCCTTTTCCTCAAAGAAGGCAGGAAAATAACTTGGTCAAAGTTATCAGTTTGTTTGTTTTCTCATGCCAAAAAAAGAGACGGTCCTAGTTGTAACTCTCCTCAGACTGTAAACGAAGGCTCTGACTGGGTGATTGACAGTCCTCATGCATCTCTGTAATTCTATTACACTACTGCCATTTAAAAAAATTTACTTTGCCTTAATCTTTTTGAGTGTGTGTTGTGGCTTCCAAAAGCAGAGCTTGCCTTGAGGTATTAACCAAGTCAGGCCTCATTACACACACACACACACACACACACACACACACACACACACACACACACACACACACACACACACACACCTTTCCCCCCTCTCTCTTTTCTTTCACCTCTGATTCAATTTCTCATTCCGTCGTTCTCTCAACCATGAAATCTGTTCAGTCTTTGATTTTCAGTGTGTACAGTGAAAGTGAACACATCCCTTGAGATGGCAGTTTATTCGTATGGAAAACATTTCTAAAGACTTTTATTATTTTCACTAAAGTGGTTTACATATTATATGTAATCGTGAAAAACAAACAAGGGGAACCACCGGGAACAACCATAAGACTTCAGATAACTGACTGAGGACAAACAAAGACAACAGCATCGCCCACTCAGCAAAGCCCACAGTACGTGTCAAAAACAGTGGCCTCGGTTTAACAATGAAAGATTTATTGCGCACAGGAGAATCAAACCAGACTACAAAACAATGAAAAGTCAAGCACAGTAATCCTGCTTTCAACACAAAAGGGTTAAAAGCCTGTCATGTCTCAGCACGCGCATAGGAAGTTGGTTCCTGTCAGCCTCAGCAGGTTTTAACTTTAATGCAGAGACCAAGAAAACATCCTAAATGTCTCAAATCAACATACATTTACACACACAGCACTTCAGTGGCCGCAACTACATCTGCAGCAAAGGGGGCAGCTGGTGATGCGTTCCAAAGTTGAGTGCAATGATCACTGAAAATAACCTAGCCTTGGTGTCATTAGCTCTAAGGAAAAGGATTTATGTCCCTGTAAGTTCATACATAAAATGTATACTCAATAGGTCTGTTTATTAGACCTCAGTTGAACTTCCCTTTCCATCAGAATAAAGAAGTTTAACTACAAATTAACTACCTTTTGTAAAAAAAATATATCTATTGTAAATGAGAAAAACAGGAACTTTTCTTTCATACAATTTTTAAAACTTTGTTACTTGATCATTTTGGTGTAGAATGTATAGGCATGGGGGAAATCAGCTGTAAAACTTCTGAAAATACTGTTTAAAAGTCCAATGTAAAGTCCAAACTCCTTTCCATTTTTCAATAACTGGAGTCTTTGCTGGGCTGATTGACAACCCATTCTAGACTTTAAGGTGCCACATCACGGTTCAAGTCTGTTTCGCCAAATAAAAAAGAAATGAGGAAAATATCTTCACTGTTAGGTAAACAATCTTCTCAGTTATTTTAATTAATTGAAAAGTATCACTGTATATTAGCACCACAGTGGCCACTGATGAAGATAGAAGAAGCTTTGAGTGATTTGTGAGAGTAAAAATAGCCAAGACTTTTGTGGGACAAGAATTTGCAGATGCTCTTTTTTGCAGTTTATGCATCAAAAACTGTTCAATAAAGTACAATGGACTGGCTGTGGCTCCGTTGGTAGAGCAGATCAGCTACTGTCTGGAAGGTAGGCTTCCGCAGTCTGCATGACAAGTATCCTTGGGCAAGATACTAACCCCAAGTTGCTCTCCGATGCATCCATCGGAGTGTGAATGTGTGTGAATGTTGGTTAGATTGCAGTGGGTGTGAATGGGTGAATGAGGCATGCTGTATACAGCGCTTTGAGTACTCCGGGAGAGTAGAAAAGTGCTATATAAGAATCAGTCCATTTACCATGAACCAGAGACATTATCTCATCTTACTTGAGATAAGGAGAAATTAATTTGACTGATGCTCAGTGGTCCAAAGTCCTCTGTTCGGTTTATTGGAAATCAAGTTCCTAGAATCTTTAAGAAAAGGGCAGAGGTGCAGAATCCAAGGTGTTTGAAGTCCATTGTGAAGTTTCTCCAGTCAGTGATGATTTAAGGTGCTGTGCAATTTGCTAGTCTTGGTGGTAGAAGGTGGACTATGTCCAAAGTCAATGCAGTGTCCACCATAAGATTTTCAATCAGAAACAAACACTTCATACTTCCATCTGTTGACAGTGTTTGTTGAGATTTCATTTTTGTTTCAGGACCTAACACATCAGGACTTGCAGCCCCAAAACCGTAGGTGATTTGTAGACATGCTAATACTGTGCTTGACTGGCTAGCCAACTAGCCCTCTGAACACCACAGAGAAACAACCAACACAACAATACAGATGAGCTGAAGCCTAGAGCAGTGGTGTAAGCAGGCTAAGTGTAGTAGTACTACTCATTCTCTCTCACTACTTACCCCCAGGGTCTCCCCTTGAGATTTCTGGAGTCGTCTTAGGCCCCATGAGATGTATAATCCCTCCAGTTGGTCATGCCTTAAATACATCCACAGGGAGGCATTTTTTTTAATATAATGGCCCCACTTCCTACATTTTTGCCATTTTAATTATATTTACTTCAAACAATTTCTAAAAGGAAAGTCATTTCAGTTAGTATATGTAGTATATAAATGATCCAGTATTTTGCTAATCTTCATTGCATTATACATGCAATAAGCAAGTATAGCATTTTTTTGAAAAGTAATTCAAATGTGTTTACTCTACTTCTTAGTGGTACTGTTGTTTACTCTTGCTGGATAAAATATCAGATAAGCTTAAGAAAACAACTAATTAGATCTGCAGTGGCCTTTCTAAAGTGATCACACAAACATATATTTTATGATATACGCAGGACGAGGACCCAAACACTAAAGGCCATCTCGGCTGACTGAAAGCACACTTTTAATTCTGTAAGTAGATAGTCCAAACCAGGGGTCACCAACCTTTTTGAAACTGAGAACTACTTCTTGGGTACTCAATAATGTGAAGGGCAGTTTGATACAAACTTCTGAAATAACAAATTTGCTCAATTTACCTTTAATTAATAATTAATGACATTCATCTATATAAAGACACTGATTAACGTAATGACTTCTCGCCATAATTATAAACAATGCTTTAACAAGGTAGGAAATAGATACGTTTCAATATGTAACTTTATTTCTATAAATCTCTGCAAGTATTTACATTTTCAAATGATAACATTTTCACTTCCCACTAACAATTTTTATCAAGTGCATGTTTACACAGATTATCAATTATGTAACAAACAAAAATCAACTTTCAGATTTTACTGAACTTGTCACCAAAACTGCAACATTTTAAAACAGATTATCATATGTTACATTTAATGAACACATTTGTTTTTCAATAATTAAATAATTTTCAGCTTTTCCATGACACTGCCATGTTGCCACTGAGAACATCTGATATTGCTTTCTTTGTCTGTTAGTGGGAACCCTGGTATTGCATGCTGTTCACCAGTGTGTTGTAATCTGGGGTATAACTTGACACTGCAGCTTTACTTACTGCAACACAACAATAGGTTGAACCAAACAGGCTGGCGACCTTTATACCTTCTGTACATATACCACTACTTTTCTGTGTCAATGACGCACCGAAAGTTTGCTACACCCTGATAGGCTTTGAGGTGTAGGTCTTTTATCCAGTGTTACAATTTCCACTTGTCCAGCATCCAAGCTGAATATTGCACTTAGTTGCTCAGCAATGTACAGTGGGGCAAAAAAGTATTTAGTCAGCCACCGATTGTGCAAGTTCCCCCACTTAAAATGATGACAGAGGTCAGTAATTTGCACCAGAGGTACACTTCAACTGTGAGAGACAGAATGTGAAAAAAAAAATCCATGAATTCACATGGTAGGATTTGTAAAGAATTTATTCGTAAATTAGGGTGGAAAATAAGTATTTGGTCACCTCGAACAAGGAAAATCTCTGGCTCTCACAGACGTGTAACGTCTTCTGTAAGAAGCTTTTCTGTCCCCCACTCGTTACCTGTATGAATGGAACCTGTTTGAACTCATCATCTGTATAAAAGACACCTGTCCACAGCCTCAAACAGTCAGACTCCAAACTCCGCCATGGCCAAGACCAAAGAGCTTTCGAGGGACACCAGGAAAAGTATTGTAGACCTGCACCAGACTGGGAAGAGTGAATCTACAATAGGCAAGCAGCTTGGTGTGAAAAAATCAACTGTGGGAGCAATCATCAGAAAATGGAAGACATACAAGACCACTGATAATCTCCCTCGATCTGGGGCTCCACGCAAGATCTCATCCCGTGGGGTCAAAATGATCATGAGAACGGTGAGCAAAGATCCCAGAACCACACGGGGGGACCTGGTGAATGACCTGCAGAGAGCTGGGACCAAAGTAACAAAGGTCACCATCAGTAACACACTACAACGGCAGGGAATCAAATTCCGCAGTGCCAGACGTGTTCCTCTGCTGAAGCCAGTGCATGTCCGGGCCCGTCTGAAGTTTGCCAGAGAGCACATGGATGATACAGCAGAGGATTGGGAGAATGTCATGTGGTCAGATGAAACCAAAGTAGAACTTTTTGGTATAAACTCAACTCGTCGTGTTTGGAGGAAGAAGAATACTGAGTTGCATCCCAAGAACACCATACCTACTGTGAAGCATGGGGGTGGAAACATCATGCTATGGGGCTGTTTTTCTGCCAAGGGGACAGGACGACTGATCCGTGTTAAGGACAGAATGAATGGGGCCATGTATCGTGAGATTTCGAGCCAAAACCTCCTTCCATCAGTGAGAACTTTGAAGACGAAACGAGGCTGGGTCTTCCAACATGACAATGATCCAAAGCACACCGCCCGGGCAACAAAGGAGTGGCTCCGTAAGAAGCATTTGAAAGTCCTGGAGTGGCCTAGCCAGTCTCCAGACCTCAACCCCATAGAAAATCTGTGGCGGGAGTTGAAAGTCTGTGTTGCTCGGCGACAGCCCCAAAACATCACTGCTCTCAAGAAGATCTGCATGGAGGAATGGGCCAAAATACCAGCTACTGTGTGTGCAAACCTGGTAAAGACCTATAGTAAACGTTTGACCTCTGTTATTGCCAACAAAGGTTATGTTACAAAGTATTGAGTTGTATTTTTGTTATTGTCCAAATGCTTATTTTCCACCCTGATTTACGAATAAATTCTTTACAAATCCTACCATGTGGATTCATGGATTTTTTTTTCACATTCTGTCTCTCACAGTTGAAGTGTACCTCTGGTGCAAATTACTGACCTCTGTCATCATTTTAGGTGGGGGAACTTGCACAATCGGTGGCTGACTAAATACTTTTTTGCCCCACTGTATGTTGTGTCCATGTTAATGAAAAGATTGGAAATGAATGACACACATGCCTCATGCTGATCAAGGTGACAAAACCTGTTCTCAAACTTGCCCAAGTCAATTTATGACTTGAGAGTAGTGATGTGCGAATCCTGAACGAATCGTTCAATACTCGAGAATCTCTTTACTGACTCGTGAATCATGATTTACAAGACCAACTGACTCATTCACTGACTCATCCCTGTTACTGTTAGCAAACTAATTTCCCTAGTAGAAATATATCTAGCCTATAATTAAAATTGTGGAAAAAAACAACAGCCAGTTTCTTAGCAAAAATATATCTGCTAAAGACTGGAAGAAAAAATCCTGAGTAGAAAGCTCACATCAAGACAATAGCTCATCAGTTCATGGTAGCATCGCTCTGCTAACATGCTAACAGCACATTTGAGTTACTCACCCCTTCCCTTCCTGTGCTGAATCGTAGCATGAACAAATCACTCACTCAGCCTCTCCCTTCCTGTGCTGAATCGTAGCATGCGTCGCTACCCGATCTGTACCAGAAACCAATCAGTACCACGCATGCGCAAATCTTACGTCACTTCCTTTCTTTGCCAACATTGCGACAGTTATGTATTTGAATGACACGGTTAGCGCCCAGTTAGCTCCTAGCATTTCTCAACAGCTCTGCCTCTTTTTCGACTGCCCGGGACATTTAAACCATGGATAATACATCTACAAACAAATTCATGCTTTTCTCCTCAACAGAGAGGTTTAGGGCCCGGATGGCTTGGGGATAGAAGCTCCTCTTGAGTCTCTCTGTCCTTGCTCGCATGATGTGGATCATTCTACCGGATTGCAGAAGTTGGAACAGTTTGTTGCCAGGATGGGACGGGTCCTTCAGTATCTGCGCTGCTCTAGTCCGACATCTCCTGGTGTAGGTGACCTGAAGCAGGGGGAGAGCAATCCTGCAGCAGCGTTCTGCTGTATGGATGACTCTCTGAAGAGCTTTATGGTCCTTAACACAGCTGTTTCCAAACCAGGATGTGATGTTCTGTGTGAGGATGCTCTCCACAGTGCCTGTATAGAAAATCCTGAGGATCTCTGGAGAGACCCTGAACTTCCTCAGTTGTTGTAGGTGGTACAGGCGCTGCCTAGCCTTTTTGGTCTGGACCTGAATGTGGGCAGACCATCTCAGGTCTAAGGAGATGTGGACACCGATATACTTGAAGGACTGCACCCTCTCCACTGGAGCTCCATTGATGATAATGGGCTTGTAGTCTCTGTGCTGACCCCTTCTGAAGTCCACCACCAGCTCCTTGGTCTTGCCGACGTTCAGCTGGAGATGGTTGTCCTGGCACCATGATGCCAGATTCTTCACTTCATCCATGTAGGCCACCTCATCGTTGTCGGAGATGGCACCCAACACCACTGTGTTGTCAGCCAACTTCACAATGGTGTTGGAGCTATGGGTGGCCACACAGTCTGAAGTGCAGAGGGAGTAGAGCAGTGGCGAGAGGACACATCCCTGTGCTGCTCCTGTGTTGATGGTGATGCTGTTAGAGACACATCTACCCACCCTCACCACCTGGGTTCTGCCAGTGAGGAAGTCCAACACCCATGCACACAGACGGCTGTTGAGTCCCAGATCCCTCAGCTTTGTGAACAGTCTGCAGGGCACTATTGTGTTAAACGCTGAACTGTAATCAACAAACAGCATTCTCACATATCATCACTATTCCAACAATCCTCTCCACACAGACAAGCATAAACACACTCGACTATCACTAAATCAAATTTAACAAACATTTGTAATGACACTACTTCAGTTTACAATAGGGTTCATTCGCTCGGTCAGCAGGTGGCAGTATCCTTGTTCACTGGGGAGTAAACTGCCATTAAACGAAACAGAAGAAGAAGAAAACATCTGTACATGCGCAGTAAGGATTGGGGAGTCCTGATCCATAACTATCTTTTTATTTTTCGTTTTTGTCTACATTATATTGAAATGTTTCATTATTTTAAACATTTTAAGAGATACTTACTATTCTTAACATCTTAACGGATATTCTGCTCATCAACTATCGTAAAATGCTTTGAGCAGAAGTAGTGGCCTTTCGCACATGCGTGGTACCGATAGGGTTTCCGGTACAGATCGAGTAGTGACCTAATGAACAAATCACTCACTCACCCCCTCCCTCCTGGCTCACAGCTTCTTCCTCTTTTTCTTGGTTGGCAACCAATGTTAAGGCGCATTACCAATAGAATAATTTATTTGTTTACCGGTAAAGTGAATTAAAATTGATATACTAACTGACATTTTTCTGGGCTACAGGTCAGGGTTTTTTTGTTACACTGAAAACTGATCTTCTTCATATTCAGGTGGCGAGCTGGTAGGACCCTTCTTTCTTTTCTCTTTTCCCCCCTTTTGCCATTTTTGGATTACAGACTTAATTTTTCTTCCCCTTCATGCAACTGAACCCTAAGGAGGAATAAAAGAAGCTTCAAAAAAGGACCAAAAGGACTATGAACAAAAGACTCTTGTATAGAGAATTTAAGCATTAATTCATTCATTAATTGTGGTGGATTTATTCATGCTGTGTTTTGTATTTATTATTTTTGCTCCACTTCCCCGTTGCCTCATTTATTCAGTATATTTTTGGTTTTCCTTAACAAACTTTCTGTTTTTGGTCTCAAACATGAAGTTTATTCAGGAAAGTGGGGTCAATGTTGCACATTCTGTCACTGTTTCTGGTGTAACAAACACTGATAAAGGTGATGACATTCTTGATTATTGGAAACAATACAATCATATAAAAAAAGATTATATTTGTGGATGATCCTAATAGTGTGTTTTACAAAAACCTGATCATTGAATATGTTGATAGTTATGCGTTAACCGCTCTCAATCCATCTTTCCCATATACTCACCAGTAAGAGAAGTATTCTGCTTTGACTTTTTGCCTAAAATCTCTTGCCGCGGAATCCACAGTCACAGCAAGGGTCCAGACCCCTGCAAATTATCTCAGCAAGCGCAAGCAACTTGCATGCCACAGTGGCAGGGATTTTGCAGATATTCTGAAAGAAATAATGGGACAAATCAGTGAGCATCTAGAAGTAATGGAACAAAACAGTGACTTTTCACAGAGTGTATCACAGACTACATAACTTTCTGCACCAACTCCATTGTTCCAGCTCAGACTGTTCATTGTTACCCAAATAACAAGCCGCGGGTGACTAAGGACATCAAAGCCCTCCTCAACGACAAGCAGAGGGCTTTCAGAGGGGGCAATAAAGAGGTGGTGAGGAAGGTCCAGGTGTTACTAAAGGACAAGATCAGAGAGGCTAAGGACAATTACAGGAGGAAGCTGGAGTGGAAACTGAAAATGATTCGTAAGGCCAGTAATGTTGTGGGGATGGAGCTGGACTCCCTCAAGGTGGTGTCGGAGAGGAGGATGCTGTCCAAGATAAAGACAATGTTGGATAACACCTCCCACCCACTCCATGACATGCTGGTCAGTCACAGGAGCACGTTCAGTGAAAGACTGAGATTACCAAAAAGCATCACTGAACGACACAGGAAATCATTCCTGCATGTGGCCATCTCCCTGTACAACTCATCCACTTAACACACTGTTTACTGCAACAGCTATACCCTTCTTGCACATGTTCTTTTTCAGCTATTTATTAATAAGTGACTTTTACGTATATATATGCCTGTATATATTGTGCTATTCTTAGTTAGTGTATTGTCTGTCTTTGTTAATGTTTGTTTATAATGGAGCACTGTAACGAAAAATAATTTCCCCTACGGATCAATAAAGTATTCCGATTCTGATTCTTAGAAGAGGGAGCCTCAATCCAAATTGTAGTGCCTGCACCATCTCTGCCTGCCCAGCAGGTGTCATTGTCTGGACACTCTGCAATCTCTGAGATGGCTACCAGCAATCCCTCGCCTGACCGACAGGGGTCACTGCCACATCCACAAAGATTTTTACTGTCACAGACTGAACTGAACCCCCCAGAAATACAGAAGCACATTGCAAAAACAGATGCTGTACCTGCATTCAGACTTCATCCTTTCTCTGGGAAAGCTGGAGAACTTGAGGAGTGATCCCTCATGTTTTGCAGAGCTCCTCCTACTGCTGGAGGCTGCAGTTGACCCACGTCCCAGTTACAAGTAAAATGGACAATCCATCACACTGCCTAAAGGAGTCATTGGAAGCAGAAGTACAGCACAGGTCACGATTGGAGGGACGATATTCAACTGCCTGTTAGACACTGGGTCCCAGGTAACCACCATCTCTCACTCCTTCCACCATGATTATCTTTATGACCAAGAGATACCACCTCTGGAAAATCTCCTGGAGATAGAAGCAAATGGCCAAGCTGTTCCGTACCTTGGTTATGTGATGAAGACCGTCACTTTCCCTCCCAACTTTTTGGGTTCCTCTACAGCTGTTGATACACTTGCTCTGGTGGTGCCCGATGTCCAGTCAACTCGACAGCCATCAATACTGATTGGGACAAACACTTCTTCCAGAAGTCCGTTAAATACCTGGGGCATGTTGTATCAAAGGACGGTGTGCAGACAAGCGCAGATAGATCGAGACCCTTATAACCTGGCCAGTTCCGAAGAATCTTAAAGAACTCAGCTTTTTCCTGGGTTTCGCAGGACATTACCGCAGGTTCATCTAAAGCTACTCCAACATCGTCATCATCATTTGCATGACCTTACTCCTGGATATCCTTCACTTAGAGCCACCATCAAGTGGGACCAATATCTGGTTCCTAAGGAACCACTTGCCAGTCGCTGGACTCCTGCATGCCAACAAGCCTTTGCCACCATTATCAGAAAACTCACCACAGCACCAGTACTTGCTTTCGCAATCCCAAGACTTATCTTCTCCATACAGATGGTAGTGCTACTGGGCTAGGAACTATCCTGTACAAGGAGTAACAAGGACCAAACTAGGTGATTGCCTACGCAAGTCGCAAACTGTGGAGGTGTGAGTCGAAGTATCCAGCTCACAAATTGGAATTTCTGGCTCTTAAGTGGGCTGTTACAGAAAAGGTTCTCTCTACAGCACCAACTTCATTGTCATTACTGACAGCAAGCCACTTACTTATCTACTCACCTCTGCCAAACTGGATGCCACCAGTTACTGTTGGCTTTCTGCTCTTTCCATGTTCTCATTTAAATTCATGTACAGATCCAGTAAGCAGAATCTAGATGACCAAACGACCAAATGTACCAAAAGGAAAAGGAGAGAATCCTCCAATTTGCCCAACATCATTTGGATGAGTCTTCCTTTTCCCATCGAACAGGACACAGTCAAAGCAATTTGTGACCGTCAGCTTGTTTATTGCACCACTTAAAAGACTTCCACCACCGCACTCACCCAGTCACTGACTGTCCATGCTGACAGTTTGCCTGACAGCTTCGTCAATGACACTCAGTTTGCTTCTGTTGTCTCTCAGCTGACAAACACTGAAATTGCTGAGGGACAAAGGGAAGACCTGACCCTGAAGGCATATCATATTGCTGCTAGAGACTGGCAAGAGTCCAACTCCCACCTTGTGGGATGAACTCCCAGAACTGCTCCTTCTACTCTGAGACCAACATTGCCTGGAGCTTCAAAACACCATTCTTGTGAGAAAGAGGCAAGTTGGGGACCAGCTCTATTACCAGCTTGTTTTACCTCAGAAATTCAGAGCTGAGGTACTGTCAAAATTGCATGACAAGATGGGTCATTTGGGCATTGAACGCACACTCGACCTTTGTTCGTCGAAGATTCTATTGGCCGAAAATGGCCAGTGATGTATGCAACAAAGTGAAAACCTGTGAAAGATGCATCAAGCAGAAAGCCTTACCTGTGAGAACATCAACTTGGACCAGGAAACCACCAGACCAGTTACAATACTCTAAGCTTGGTCAACCCATATTGAAGAGTATTCAGGTACTGGTCCATGGCTTAACCACCGCCTTCACTCATGAAGACGGGACAATAATAAACAGCAGTCACTGCTCCCTGAACCTCAAGTGCATGTTGGTAAGATGCCAGCTAACAGTAGTGATCATCACGGCTGTGTACAATCCACCCAACCCCAATGTAAACACAGCACTCTCTATCCTGCTGAACACCATTGACAAACAGCAGCGGGTCCACCCTGACGGTGTCACATAGTTGCAGGTGACTTTAATAAGGCCGACATAAAGACTGTATTCCCAAAGTTCTATTAGCATGTAAAACCTCCCTCCAGGGGAAGAGAACACTCTAGATCAGGGGTGTCAAACATCTAGACACACTTTAGGTCACGGGCCAAACAAGATAAACATTTATTGAACACATTAAAACAATGTTTTTTAAACATAAACATGAATACAGACAGGAATATAATTCCAGAATAAATAAACTAAAAAAAAAAAAAACTTTACCTTTAAATATTTTGCTCTCCATAAAAATATATTCTGTCAAAATTATGCAAGTTAGAAATATGAACATTCTGCCAAATACCCTAGAAAAATAAATGAAAACATAAAGTTCAAGTTCAAATTTTATTCGCCACATGCAGGTTGCCCTGCAGTGGAATGAAACTGCCCTCCGACCTTACACACACGACACAGACATCACATGGGGATACAAGTCAGAGAACGGTTGCATTACAGAAAACCACTGAAATGTACACTACCATGGGAAAGTACAAGAGGAAAAAAAAAGAGACCTCTACTCATGCTGGGGGTGAGGAGTAATCCTAGACACACACAGCAGCCATCCTGCCACTGCGCCGTCTCTCCAGCGCGGGCCCAGACCCGCCGTGTTCTCCAGGAGGGAACAAGCATCGAAGGCGTTTGGAAGGGGAGGGGGGGATGAGTGAGTGCTTATCAGTGTAAGTGTATGTGTGTGCGTGTCCATAGTTCAGCTGAGACAGTGTCCTTCGCCCTGCCAGGATAAGTAAACAGTCTGCCAGCCAACCCAGGTGGCCTTGAATGGGAAGAACAGTCTAAACACAGACGTTATCAGGGAGTTTTCGTTCAGCTCCAGCCTTGAGCCCACAGCTGGCGGCGAAGGGATAGCTGCATTATGATGGTGGTTTTCTTTTGTGCAAACAACTCATAAGAATTCCAAAGCTGTTCTTAACACTCCGACACTGGTCTCTCCATCTCCTGTTGAAGAGCTGCAAGCTTCTCCATGATGTTATCAAACTTGCATTCCGTGGTCTTGTCATTCTTGTGCTCAGAGAGCAGATTCTGAGACCTCACGACCGCAGTGAGCTGCTCCATGATGTGATCCAATGTACTCTCTGAGGTCTTATTCTGAGTATTCACTGCATCCATAAGCTTCTCCAAGATCTTATCCATGCTGCACTCAGTGAGCCCATTCCGAGAAGTCGTGCCTCGTCCCATCGTTTCAATCCCAGCGGGCAACCTCGGGGGGTTTGAACAGCCGGTTCCGCTCTTGTAATTCTTCGATAAGCCATGGCCAAGCAAGCTCTGATCAGCAAGAACCCTGTTATCATGGTTCCGAATAGGTAGATATCTTCAGCGTCCGCGATCGACAGTCCCACTAGGCACACGATCCTCCATTTCTGCCACCCGTCCATCGTATATCCGGCAGGGAAAGTACCTCTAGGGCACTCGGGCTCTCCCGAGCCCAGACTTCTCGTTGAGAAAAGGGTGTCAATAGCATTCAGAGACCAGTTGATCAAATCCATAATTCTCTTTAGGTTTTAGAGAACAGACTGTGAGAGAGTGTTCCAGGGAAAAGTAATACAAAAAACACGAGACAAGACAAGGACACAAGAGGCTAAGCAGGGAAGATAAGGGAGAGGAGGAGAGGAGAAAAGTGCGACCGCCTTCGTCAAGAGCCAAACGAGGAAGTGTTTGACAAGGTTTGAGCCGCATGTAGACTGCGCTGGGGCATTGCTTCAGGAATGGAACTAATAAACTCTGCGGGCCATTCAGTGTCGTACTTTCCCTTGAGTGTCCCATTAGAATGCAGCTCCAGCTGAATCTGAATGGGTGCAGTTTCCACGTCAAGTGTAAATGGGTTGTGAAGCAGCTCGAAATTCTCATTTTGTGCCTCAAAGTCACCAAAGCGCCATGCGCTGAGTTTATCAGCAAAGTGCACATTTGGGAACGTAACGCGTTACTGTAATCTGATTACTTTTTTCAAGTAACGAGTAAAGTAAGGGATTACTATTCCAAAAACGGTAATTAGATTACCGTTACTTTCCCGAAGGAACACTGCGTTACTGTGTTACTAAAACCGTGATTTTTTTGTGAGAATGTCTTATGACAGTGACATAAGCGAGTGCGACGTTCGTGACAACAGCTGTGTGCAGATCAAAAATGGATAATATATCAAGTGTGGGAGAGAGTATGAGCGTGCACCGTTTAAAGCGTGGAAGTACTGACTTTACTTTGAGTTTGATTCCAGAAAAAGTGACAAAAACATTAGTGTCCGTTGTGCGCTAAACAATCTCCGAGTGCGCAACGACGTAATGGGAAATTGACAGAGAAACTCGCGGATTCTTCAACTGACCGCTCGCTGCGGCACACCTGCACCAGGGTAAACCTCCACCTACCCCACTCCTGCTTTACAGGTGAAAATAGAGCAACAGGACCGCTAGTCTTTGATTTTATTTATTTTCTGCTGTGTTTTATTTGCATCTATTTGAAAGACTGAGTGTAAACACAAAAAATATTTTTATTTTATGTGCTGGAATGTGCAGAAAATAGGTTTAAATGTTAAACTAATTTATTCAAGTCAGAGAATGGTGCATAGAATTAAATTTTTGCTTGATGCATAAAGTTAAAAGATTAAAACTGATAAAACAAGTTTTAAAAAAAGAGACTTTTCCATTTGATTACATTTTGTATGATGGATTATGCAGAAAAAGTAGAATTGGGCTGAAAGATCTATCGCTTTATCACCTATTCAGGTTGTAAATCGTGTTTTTAAAAAGTAACTAAGTAATTAATTACTTTTGAAAATAAGTAATCAGTAAAGTAACGGGATTACTTTTTTTGGGAAGTAATCAGTAATTAGTTACTAATTACTTTTTTCAAGTAACTTGACCAACACTGATGATCATACAGATTTCTTTGCTGAGCTCAAAAACTCTACTGAGAACGTTTCATCAACTCAGCCAGTGGACCTCTGGATGATAAGGAATGTCGGCAAACTCTGAATCTATTTCCCACATAAAAGACTGAAATTGACGGTGATTTAAACCTTTAGCTCAGATCAAATTTACGGTTTGCATTATGGTGATTATTACATGCTCCATTTTTAGGACTTTACCACACAGCGTTTCCTAGTGTATGATGCAGTGATATGCTGTTAACTCACCGGTACAGTTCTCCTGTATCTTTACTCGCATCCTGCCGACTAGTCCACTTTTTTTCACCACACAACACCGGTGCTCCATCTGTTGTAAGTCCAACAAGTTTGTCCCAGGGCAGTTTCATGTCGGTTACACTTTGACATACGTTTCTGCTCAGGCTCACATTTGCCAAAATCTGTGTTTTGTCTGGACACAAGACGTCGCACACCTTCATCATGCAGCTCTTCAGAAACTCTCCTTCGGTAAATGGCCGAGCTGATTTAGCTATCTCCTCTGCTACAATAAAACTTCCTTTCACAACAGCTTCACTTTGTGATTTTGGTCTGGTGAAAAACATCTGCTGAAATGTCAGATTCTTCTTTAGCTCTTCTTTTTTCTGTAGTTTCTGCTCTGCATTTAGGTTTTTCAGCTTATTCTGATGTTCTGTCTCGTAGTGCCGTTGTAAATTAAATTCCTTAATTACAGCCACATTAGCTCCACTAATAAAACACACGGGTTTACCAGCAATATCTGTAAACATATATTCAGCCTCCCACCGGTGCCAAGGGCTCGTTTTTCAGAGTCAACTTTTCTTTTCGCCATTGTGAGGGGCTAGCTTTGCAATAACAGAAGTTTGACTTTATTTCCTTTTTTATGGTATACTTATAAATTTTATATATTTTTCTCTAAATACTGTTCATATGTATATAGTGCTGCAGAAATTGTGCGCCCCCCCTTCCTTTCACATGTTTGCACTGAGTAAGAGATTCTCTGTCTCATTTTACATCTGTATAGTGACAGTAAAGGCATCCTATTCTATTCTATTCTATTCTATTATAGTCTATATTTCCTGTCTTTAAGCATAGTTTTTGCAATTGTCCTCATTGCTTCATTGAAAACCTCCCCGTATAAAAATGCTTTCTTTTTCTTAATCAAGAAATGTGTAGCCCCTAAACGAGGCTTTGGTTGTTTTTTCAGTCTTGACCTGTGTTTAACTTGCAAGATTTTTCCGCTCACAGTGTGCGGCCCATTGGATAGTAAGCATGGACCACATGAGTCACCTGCGGGCGTCTCATGCTGTCCTTGCAGGCGACCTGGTGCCCGTGGGCTCCATGTTGGTGACCTCTGGTCCAAACCAAACACCAAAGCCAGTACATACATGCTAGGTGTTTTCCTGTAACTTAACAAAGAAACACTTTGACAAGAAGGAATGAGATACTTAAATGAACTATAGCTGATCTCCAACATGAGCTCTCTGATTTTGGAGTAACATTAATTGGATTTTTTTTTTTTTAATAAAGAACACTTTTTAGCATTGTACACCAAACTAATTAAAGACCCTTAAACGTCATTTCCAGCATGACATGCAACCTGCTATCAAAAAATCAGGTGGACAAATAAAACACACAAAAAAAATAAAAGATGAACAAAATGTGTACTTACTTTTGTTGAAAATTGTCTTATTCTCTCTGGTGGAAGTTAGATGAAAAAAAATAGTACTGTTATTTCCATGCCTGTCCATGAAATATGAATAAACAGCCAAGTGCTTTTTAGCTTAGCATACTAAGGTAAATGAGCAGACAGAAACTGATCACTGATCAACTGATCAATTCTTAGCTGCTGTACTGAGATTGGTATTCACTCAGCTTCAACATCAACATCAATCTGGCTTCTTAATATTAGCATGCTGTCTGTGCAGCTACTTGCAAAGAGCAAAAAAAAAAAGTTGTCTTAGCAGCATAATGTAGTTGTTTCTGGCCTGGATGCAGTTTGCACTACCATTATTATTTGTCTCTAAAGTCACCTTGAAAAATGTCTCCTTAAAAGGGTATTGTCAGCTGCTCCCTTATTTCCCAAGGGGCTAACAGTATGTGGATTTTTTGACTTGGCACTGATTTTATACCAATGGCTTTCCTGATGCAACCCTCCTATTTCTTTGGCCTTTGTTCCAATAAATAGCAATGAAGTTATATAGTGATTTTCTAGTGCTTTATTGGCACTCCAAGCATTTTCTTACTACAAGCCTCCTTCCCATATTCACACACATATTCATGCAAACACCTTTTTCTATCCCTTAGTGCTTGTAGCCCACTGACCCACCGTACGTCTGATTAGTGGACAACCCACTCTAACTCCTGGTTCCTAAGGGCGACGAGAATGACTCTACATTGGCAGATTGTAAATAAGAGTCACATATAATTGCATACACATGTAATTATAGCACAAATTACAAACCACTGTAGCTAATGACAAAATTATGCCATAAAATAATATTGCCAGTTTATTAGCCAATATAAAATAATATAATTACATAAATAAAAAAAACACAAATAGAGTGCACTGACTAATGCTACACAAACAATACTAAATTCTAAAATATTACATTTGTGCTTTAACCTACTTTAGCAGTAATAATAAAAAATGGTAATGGCAGACTATAAATAAGAAAATAAACAAACCCAAAAAGTCACAGTAAATAAATAGTGATTTCCCCCTTCTGTCTCTCATGCTGTCATTATCGTTGATCTGTGTCAGCCAGCATAGCAGTTCGATAGCCACTAGGCTTTAGTACAAGGGCAATCTAAAGAACACTCATCCATTTAAAACCTATTACATATACACACATTCACACACAGACCCCTCACAAATAAAATACATTACAGAGGTCGTTAAGTATATATAAGAGGTGTCGATGTCATTATAAATTCAAAACATATTAGAGAAGTCATTAGGAAATCTGGGTCAGCACACAAACACACACACACAGATTATTAATATCATTCATGAATGAGAACGACAATCTGGGATTACCAAAGCCAGATCTGTGGGTGTGATGAATGGACTGAGGTGTGTGTGTGTGTGTGTGTGTGTGTGTGTGTGTGTGTGTGTGCCCACTCAATCTGTGCTAGTTTAAAGTGAATTTTTGTTCAAACAAAGAAAAAAGTTTGTCTTTCACTGTTTCTGTCTGCAGCGTAAATACTCCTCTGTCATAATCACTGTACACACGGACTCTTAAACAAGTGTGTTAAATGCAAACTTTGAAGACACATTATATTGTTATTGTCAGGTAATAGCTAAGGAGCGGACCCAAACGCAGGACTCTTCAAAGACGAAACAATGAGAGTATTTACAGTGAAAAATAACAGGCAACTAGTTAAAAGTCCAGACAGGCTAGTCTAGACTGAGAAACATGGAACACACTGTAAACCTTCATGTTGCGGGGAAGAGTTAATCGGACAGTTACTGGGTTAATCACAGGGTGGATTTCAAAAGGACCAATGAACCGGAGTGGTGGTTTCTTGGATTCTGTCTTAGGGAGAGGTACCTGGAGGAGAGCCAGGTAACCTTCTGGCCAACTTGGTAGGCCAGGGCCTGTACTCGACAGATCTGACAGCCCCTTATTTTGCTCCATGGTCTTGAGGAGACCTGTCCTTGTGGTCTGCCACGCCCGAACGGAAGGCACCCCCAACTTACCCTGTGTGATGGAAAGGAATAGGAGGAGAAAAACCAGTGGCTGCCGACGTGCTGGAGTTATGGGCCAACTGATCATTCCACATGGACTGGTTAGAGATGGCAACACATCGCAGGACGGCTTCCAGCTTCTGATTGGCCATTAGTCTGGGGGTGAAAACCAGAGGAAAAACTGACTTGAGCCCCCAGCTCAGAACAAATCTCCTTCCACACCTGGGAAGTGAACTGAGGATCCCGGTCCAAAACAATATCTTGAGGGATAGCATGCAGCCGGAAAACATTTTGGGTGAGTAGTTTGGTGGTATTTCCAAGAAAGCAGGCAGTTCAGGCAATGCCACAAAGTCCAACGCAATGTTGGCCTTGGGAATAGGCAGTGGTCAGAGCAGGCCCGCAGGCAGGGTAGTTGATACTTTGTGTTTGTGCCTCCCTGATCAGCCTTTCTCCCACGTCAGAGAGAAGGCAGAATTGCCTTCTTCTTCTCCTCCGATTCAAAGTCTGGTGCAAACTGGTGTGACAGGTTGTCGGGTGTGTAAGTGATGGTGAGGTTAAATCTGGTAAAGAACAGGGCCCACCTGGCTTGCCGGACATTGAGGCGCTTGGCCGTCTGCAAGTACACCAACATTTTTCTGGTCCATCCACACCAGCACAGAGTGTTCGCTCCCTTCCAACCAAGGGAAGGAAGGCCATCTTTATGGCCAGGAGCTCATGGTTACCTCCCTAATAGTGCCATGGCCTGTGTGAGACGGTGGGAGAAAAAGCCACAAGGATGTAGTTTACCTTCAAGTTGTTGAGAAAGGACTGCTTCAATGCCTGAGTCAGAGACATCTGCTTCAGCAACAAATGGTTGATTCAAGTCCACCTGATCAGGATTGGTATGGAGGAGAACAGCTGCTTAAGATGGTCAAAAGCCTGTTGGGCAGAGGGAGACCAGGGGAAACACAGTTTAGGTGAAGTGAGCTGAGTGAGGGGGTTACCAACTTGCTGAAGTCTCAAATGAATCGTAGATAGAAGTTGCAAACCCTAGGGATCTCTGTTTTCTGTCCAAATAGACAAACACAAAGTGGTTAAGAAAGTCTCTGAGAACATCATTAACCACAGTCTAAAAAACTGCGGGGGCGTTGCTGAGGCCGAACAGCATTACGAGGTACTCAAAGTGACCTAGATGAGTACTGAAAGCCATTTTCCACTCATCTCCTTTACAAATGCGAACCAACCGATAGGCATTGCAGAGATCAAGTTAAGTGAAGATAGTTGCTGCCTGGAGTAACTTAAAGGCCGATATAAGCAGTGGCAAGGGATATTTGTTTATAACAGTGATTTTGTTGAGGCCTTGGAAATCAATGCAGGGATGGAGAGTGTTATTTATTTATTTATTTTTACAACAAAAAAGACCCCAGCAACGAGGGAAGATGTGGACGTCCGTATGATGCCTGCCTGTATGATGTATTTTGTGATATAACGCTCCATTTGCCTCCCTCTCAGGTTTTGAGAAACTGTATAATTGGCTAGTGGGCAAAGGAGTGCCAGGCAGGCGACCAATCCCACAATCACAGGATCGGTGGGGCAGCAGCAACAATGGCTGGTCCTTACTAAGTACCTTTGCCAAATCATGGTATTCAGTGCGAACTGCAGATAAATCAGGGGGTGTTGATGGCTCTATGGGATTGGAGCAGACATCTGCAGAAGTTCCAGAAGGGGAATTAATGGGAAACCCAGCTTCTGAGCTAGCCTCTCATACAAAACACTTTGTTCAGCCCTGGAGTCGACTAGCACGTTGCACGAGTAAGTGTGAGAATGATGGGACAGTTTAGCTGGACAAGATAGGTAGGGAAACACATTCCGACATGTCCGTCAGTATTCCCACCGATACAGATGAACCACAGAGGGGAATGAGTCAGCAAAATGCCCCTTCTTTCCACAGGTGAAACAGACCCACTAGAAGTCTTCTTCTCCGACCCGGGTGGCTGAGTTTGGTAAGTCCCAGCTGCATGGGCTGCTCCTCTTTGTCTACTCGTGCTCCATTCCCTGCCATACTATGGGCAACCAAGGATTTGAACCTCCGTCGGTCCGCCGAGGTATGATCATCCAACCTAATATACATATTGATCAGAATATCCAAAGTCTTTGGTAATTCTTTAGTGGCCAACTCACGTCTTATTCCTTCGTTCTGGTTGTTTAAGAAGGCTCCACGGAGTGCTTTTTCTTCCCAGCCAGTCTCTTTGGCCAAAGTCCATAAATCCATGGAGAAATTAGCTACACTTCTCCGGCCTTGCTTGAGTGTGAACATGCGGTGAGCAGCAGTGTCTGGACTGGAACCCTTGTCAAAAACATCCAAGTTTAGACAGGAAATCACAGTAACAGATTTCAGGGTTAGTGTTTAACACAGCCTGTGGCCATTTCAATGCTCGCCCCATCAGCAATTCCACCATGACAGAGATTTTAGCGCAGTCTGTGGCATATGCTTGACTCTGCTGCCTGAACATAGAGCACATTGTGTTAAAAACCCTTCACTTTAATATAATTCCCCCAAGTGCTTTTCCGGCACCGGCAGCGGGTGCTCTTGTGATTGAGGTGGAGGAGAGGGAGGGAGAAGACAGGCAGTAGCCACACTTAGCAGAGGAAGTGGGAGTGGAATACTTTCCGTGCACCCGTGAGAAGGTAGCAAGATACCTTTTAGCTCCATAACTACAAAGGAGCAGTGTGCTCTGTTCCTTGGTGATGTGTTGTAACATCTTCTCATGGCATTCCAGTAAATCAGCCTATAGTAAAAGCTTCCTAGATTCCTAGTAACACAATGAATTAACTAGGCTATCCTTTTTGATAGCAAGGTTTTTCAAACAATCATTCTCAGCCATACTGTTGAGTTTAACTCAACGATCCAGCACCGACTGCAGCTCCGCCACACTGTTAAGTAGGGTTAATATACACAGGGTGGTAATCAGGGAATGGGTAACAGAAGGGAGACACAGCTGGGCTAATGAGACGGGGGAGCTAAGCTGCACACACTAACACAAGACAAAGACTTTCACAATAAGACAGAAAACAAGAAACCACTAAACAAAGATGCAGACATGACACTGAGAGACAGACTAGACACTGAACAGAAACTGCAATACACATGAGAACCCAAAACCTAAGAACTGATCCCTCACCAAGAATAACAGAAACAGATCTATAATGATAATAATAATTTAAAAAAAAAGCACCAGAACATCAGAAAACAATCCATAATGCAAAAATAAACCAAAATATAAGAAACTCAAAATGCTGGGTCAACACTGACCCAGAACCGTAACAGGGACGGGCCTGGTTATTACTTGAATGGGAGAATACTAGGTGCAGTTTGCTTTTTCTCCCACAGAGATTGATTATCCTGTTAATAGTATTACATCCTCACTGCATATGTTCTTGCATAACCCAAGGTTTATTTTTAGCACTGCAGCCTGGCTGACAAAGAGCTCTGTTGAGCCACATATTCCTTTTACTTAACTAGTAGTAGACCTTACACATATTTTCACAAATAACATTTAACATTACAAATGTAACATTACAAATAACATTTAACATTAGTCAGAATAGTGAACATTTCTAAACTATTCTATTTATTTTATGTTTTACTTTGACAATCACAGTCTTTGATTATATACTGTTTAATTCAGTTTTATTGTCATTTTGCTTGATTGCCTTCAACTGTGTTTAGTTTCTCTCCTGTTTCCACTTTTCTTGTTACCTTGATATTTATGACATCTCATTAAAAAAAAAGATGCCCCAAAAGCTTAAATGAACTGAGTAACCTAGGATAACAACAATACATGCTGCCTTCCAAAAATTAAGCTTCTTCAGTGCCCTTGGTTGAAATAGTTGAAGTCATTTTGGCCTGAATCACATCTAGAGCCATTAGAATGAATCATGCATTGGGCACATTGGCAGAAGATGAGTCGCAGGACTAATTACACTTGGTGGTTTTTACATGTATTTAAAAAAATGTAGTAGAATCAAGACCCATGCTCTTGGAAAAAAATTGCATTTGTTGTAACCGTGGTATTTTGTTATTCACGTTTCCTGGCATGTCATGAAAGTGAGTAAGAATGAACATAACAGCGGCCCTGAAACTGAAGCAGCTAAATGGAAGGCTGTCATTCCTCTTATTATTTGCAGCTTCCATTTTTTCCTACTGTCAGAAGTGAAATGTAGCCAATGAAAAGGTTGCAAGTTTGTTCAAGGTAAAACTTTTCCTCTACTTCAGTTTCAAATATTTTGTGCAATGAGTGGATAAGTCATGTTTAAACATTTTTATTACTTTGGGAGAATGCAGTGAGAGATTGGCAGCTAGGCTCCAAAAGCATCACTCCCTTAAAGTGTGAACCTGAAAATGAGTAAATCAACACACAGCACTGCATTTCAGTATAACAGAGGGGCTGACTGGAAACTTTGATGCCTAAATAGTAAAATTCAGGGGGCTCTGTGGTGTATTACATCTTCCAAGAGTTGTCTGACTGAACTAGCTCACAGGTTTTATTCCATTTTTGGTATTTTCTTTAAAAAGATGAAGTCACAACATGAAGAATCTTTATAACCTATGAGTGTCACGCTAGAGAACAAATTCTATAAACTGCAAAATATGATGTGAAGCATACAATTAGTGCCATGTGAAGAGGTATTAGACTCAGTTTTTTAACAGTTTTTTGTTCTATGTTGAAGAATATGGATTTGGCTTACAGTTTAAATTACTATCCAAACCTTTCATCTGCACTGGTGTGGCCATTAAGCCCATTTGACTGCAGATGGTTCATTGATGAAAAAAAGCTTCAAGACTGTTGGTTTTGGGTTCTCTTTACACACTGTATGCTTTCTGCCTTTTAAACTTTCTCACTCCATTGCCTCTCTTCATTTACTTGGTACCTTATCAAAAACTTATGACACCATCGATTTTGATATTCTTTGAAAAGCAAATTTGCAGTGTACCCTAAATTATCCTTAAATCCAATTTTATTTTTTGCCAAATCAAAAAAAAATAAATAGATCTGACATTTTAGACAGTCCATGAAATTCCTGGGGATGCATCATATATCGATAAACTTTAAGAGATGTCACATTGGACTGTATTTTTGTGAATCTCCACCAGCTTTGACCAGCATTCTCTATTTTTTGTTCCTCGCACACATTACGATCTATAATTGATGTTCATAATTGATGATTTGTATTTATGGATGAATACTCATTGTTATTTTGAGTGCAATACAACATAATTCATTTAGATGTTCTTGTATATTATCTAAAGGCATCCATGGCATAAGCATTTCCAATGACCTTCTTTGTATTGTATTGTATATTATATTGTTACTTTTCAAAAACTATTGTTAATCATGAGCATGCATGTTTTCCAAAACACTGTCAAATCTGGATTTATATGATCACAGAACAGTTTGCCAATTTGTCTCAATCTTTTAAATAAGCTTTGGCCAAAGAAGATGACAGTGTTTCTGCATCATGCTCACATGTTGTATCTTCAAGGTTCAAGGTTCAAGGTTCTTTATTTGTCATATGCATAGTTATACAAGTATAACTATGTATAATAACATGATGCAGTGTAATAATCACAAAGACATTTATTTATTGTGTCTATGTGAACAAGCACATAAAACAAAACAGGTGAACAATTCATGGAACAAATCAAACTGCATGTAGAAATTGAAAGGCTCAAGTCAGACTTAATACCACAAAAATAACTGATAATTCAATGTTACAACAGCAAGAAAGACAAGAAAAAAGGGAAAAATAGAAATTGCATAAATAAAGGAATAAACTGTTATAAAATTTAAATAAAGTGCAAATGAAAACATAGCCGTATAATCTGTGAGTTAATCTAAAAGTTACTTCAGCAAATGAACAACAGCAAACACCATCAAATCCAGTCTGGGTAGAATGGGGGAACGGCTCCCTCTCATAGTAGCTTCCAGTGTTGCTCTGAGTCTGTTCTCTGGTCTTGGTTGTGGCCACAATGGAAAATCCTGATTCACACAGATATGTAGTTGTAAATGGGAGGAGTTTCACAGCTCTCAGTGCCAGACATGGGTACTCCTTTGAAACAGGAATCCATAAGGAACCTAGTTCCAGTTTGGCCTGCTGCAAATTTAAAGCGCTATCGGTGGAAACTTCCAGAAGCTGGGATTCCAGATGTGAGAGCAAAGCAACATCATTTTTAGTGGGATCCACAAAAAAAATGGGTCCAAAATCCATGTGTGTCCTTCTCATGGCTCCTCGGGGAAATATTCATCAAATTTTTCTGCCAGTTGTGAAAGGTGTTGACAGACACCTGAAGGGAGTTTTCAAAGAAGTGAGACTTTTCCTGGGTCCTCTTAGCCCACAAAGCAAGTTCCTCTTGAAGGCTTCAACTCTGCCTGCAACAAAAAACATGTTGCTGTTTCTAACTTGAAGTGAGATGTTCAGCTGGTTCGGCAGTGAAAAAATGTCACAGAGGTAGGCAAGCTTAGCTGTGAACTTTGAGTTGGCATAATAATGTGACAAGATGTGACAAGATGATATTTTTTATACTGAAAAACGTAGATATTTATGTATGTTACAGATTTATTATTTCTTTTGTCCTCTGATTGCAAAGAGTAGACAGTATTTTTTAAAAGAGCAAAAACAGACAAAGATTGTGATGACAGTGGGTGAGGGTCATCAACAATCATGACATGTGTAGGAGTAAACTAAATAGATGTCCTATCAATGCAGCTGAATTTGACATCTTACTGTGACTGAAAAAGATAAGAACAATGTTTTTTTATGTCTTTCTATGTTCTGGGATGACTATCACAATTAATAAGGATAGACAATTGAGTGGCCTCAACATTAGAACTGATCTAATTCACATCAGCCATAAACAGGGCTGCACTGCAGACATGCAGCATTTAGTTTGACTGTGCTGCCATCTAGTGGCAGCAGCTGTTTTATTCTAAAGTACAAAATATGATCAAAAGTACATGATTTATTTTTTCATTTTTCATTTTTCTTTCTACAGCAACATTTAATTTTAATTTATTTAAAATTCCATTATTTTATTTAGAATTATATAATAATAAAATAAGATAATAAATAAGGGAAAGCTTTTATACACTCAACAAAAATTGTTGTGGGCAGTCTGAGGTACACCTGTGCACTACTCATGATGTCAGATCAGCATCCTGATGTGGCACACCTGTGAGGTGGGATGGATTATCTCAATATAGCAGATGTGCCCACTACCACACATTTGGACTGATTTGTGACCACTGTTTGGGAGGGATGGTTATATTGTGTATCTGGAATGAATTTTAGGTCTCTACGTCCATCCCATGGGGAATGGGAGCAGTAACAAAGGTGTTGCGTTTATATTTTTGTTGAGTTTATGATAGAAAAACAATAGATTTTTGATGAGGTAAGTGTGTTTTGTTGTTGTTTTTTAAACTATACAACCTTCCATTAAAACAGCAGAAAGTTAATGTCTGAATGAGCTTTCCATCCATCCATCTATTCGCTACTGCTTATCCTTTTCAGGGTCGCGGGGGGCGCTGGAGCCAATCCCAGCTGTCATAGGGCAAGAGGCGGGGTACACCCTGGACAGGTCGCCGGTCTGTCGCAGGGCTAACACACAGGGACAGACAACCATTCACACTCACATTCACTCGCACATTCACACCTAGTGGCAATTTGGATTATCCAATTAACCTATCCCCACAAGCTGCATGTGTTTGGACGGTGGGAAGAAGCCGGAGTACCCGGAGGGAACCCACGCAGACACGGGGAGAGCATGCAAACTCCACACAGAAAGACCCCGGCCTGATGGTGGAATTGAACTCAGGACCTTCTTGCTGTGCGGCAACAGTGCTAACCACCGTGCCTGAATGAACTTTCAAGATGCTTAAAATGGTTTTTATGCCATTATACTGGCTTTAATTCGTTGAGTGTTTGTGCAGGATTTTTATTTATTTTGTACTTTATAATATAATCATAGTTGTTGTTTTGTTTTTGTTTTTCTTGAATCTCAGCAGTCAGCACAGTGCCTAAAGTACAATATAAATATCTGCATCTCGGTTGCAAAAAATTCGATATTAAGCACTCTGATTAACATTAAATGTGATTTTACTTACACTGTAAGCCAAAAGAGTTGTGTTGGCAGATTTCTTTCATTTTCTACAGCAGCTTTTCTTTACGATATAGAAAATATGAGACATACAATTGAAATTTCGCTTCTTTTTCTTATTAATATACCTCATTCATTAAATGTGTAGTTAAATTTCTGTATACTGGGAGAACTGGGACTTTCACTGGTGTGGCCCACATAAGATCAAAGTGGGCTTTATGTGGCCCGCAATGTAACATGAGTCTAATGCACATTAGATACTAGGGCTGGGTTTTGATAATCGATTTATCGATTAAAATCGATTCTAGCTTAGTTAACATGATATCGATTCATTAAAATCCTGAATCGATTTTTTAAAATATAAATGTATTTTGCCCGAAATACCAGAATCTCAGGGTAAACCTCACAAATTTTCAACAACCACCAAACAGCTAAAACAGTAAATGAGAGCAGGTACACGGATTCTGCACAAAGATGTAAACACAAAGCACGGAATCAGCGAGATGTCGCCTCTCTCTCTCTCTCTCTCTCTCTCTCTCTCTCTCTCTCTCTCTCTCTCTCTCGTTACGCACAAGTCTACCGTTGTTTACAGTGCTGTCGGCTGCTGTTTTTTGTTTTCCTTTTAGTTACTTCCAAAAAGAAAGTCTCATTTCTGCTGTTCAATACTGAACAAATTTAAACTTTAAATTATGCAACATTGCAAAACGCTTAGCTGCGTCTCTAATCAAACCTCTGTAACTTTGCTCTGCTTCATGTCAGCAGCATCAGGTAATGTTCATGTGTTGATTAATGGTTTTCCTTTGGTTTTGATCTACTGCAGAATATTTGTATAAAAAGCCAGGCC
The DNA here is from genome assembly GCF_041146795.1 of Maylandia zebra. NCBI lineage: Eukaryota > Metazoa > Chordata > Actinopteri > Cichliformes > Cichlidae > Maylandia > Maylandia zebra. The sequence goes on from NC_135183.1 coordinate 19,309,511, forward strand.
AGGAAAATCACCTTCATGTTTTTCTGTTTTATCCTCAGTTACTTTGACACAAAGGCATCTGCTGTGATGCTTTCACCTTTGATAAAGTCTCACAAGTGTCAGTTTTCTTTTTATAGATATAATAATATGGAAATGTACTGAAGCATGATCTGAATTATAATATTTCTGACTGTCTGAGGCAAAATTTCCCCAATTCGAATCGAATCGAATCGTGGATCAAATTGATTCGGGACCTTGTGAATGGGAATCGAATCGATTCTAGAAATGAGTGATGACACCCAGCGCTATTAGATACCCTGTTTCTCAAACTTTTTTTTTTTGCCTGTCCCGTTTGGGTCTTTTGCCAAATTATTGTCTGAAGGCCAAGAAAGATGCCCAATGGATTTACTATACCAAGTGGATCATCCAGGCCTTGCCGTATTGGTCCATGTGATTTACCTTTGTTTTTATTGCTTATGTATTTTATTTTATTTTCAGTTGTTAAATATGGGACAGACATGACTGGGGGAAAGAAAAGGGAGAAAGAAAGAGAGGGAGGGAAAGAAAAAGGGTGATAAAGGGCACAAAAAAAGATGGGGCAAAAAATACATGTTTGTATGTATACACACACACACACACACACACACACACACACACACACACACACACACACACACACACACACACCACCTGGATCACCTGTTGAGAAACAGGCAAAGCAAGCAAACAAGCAAAAAAGAGGGCAATATAATAAACAACACCATCTTTATAATCTATGTGTATATAACAGTAAGTATTAAATATTGAATATTATTGATCACCAGGGCACAGTGTGCTTTGAGGTAGCAGCCAAGAAAGGCGTAGTTTGTGTCTGTGTACACTTGTGAGCATGAGTGCACTTGTATTCAAAAGGTTTCTTCATGTAACGATCTGCTAGAGGGTGTGGGAAGCCATAGCCCCGTCCCCCAGGGCATGAAGCAGGCATGCAGGAGATCCAGGCTCCAGACGTCCAGAGAGCCCCAGAGCGCAAGAGTCCAAGGAAGGCCAACGGAGGGGCAACCATGCCACCCTCCCGGAAAGAGCTGAGGAGAGCCCCAGACAAGGGGGTCACCACTTTCACACTCATTTTGCTATCTGGTGAAAGTCAGCTGATGGTATGTTATCATGACAGTATTTATCTACTTTCTCTATTAATCATTGCTTTCTGCTTTAGGTTAAGTCATGTGGTTTTCGGACACAAAATGATCCCTATGAGTGTCACCTGTTCCAGTAAAACACCAAGAGATAATCTTAATAACATAAAATGGTGATAAAGTAAAATGAAACACTGCTTTTAATAAGACAAGGAATAAATGCTGCCGAAAAACTTTTTCGGCAGCAATTTATTTATTGCAACGAGCAGTAAAATAAACATTTGAATTTAAGTCATTATTTTATCAACGAGTGCACTCTCAGTGCTGCTGTTTATCTCTAAGGTGATGGCTGCACATTAGAGCTCTGAGACTTTGGTGGTTTCAGATCATTTTAAACCAAAACTCTGAACAAAACCTGCCATTACCATGGTGATTTAACCAGGGAAAAAGAAAGAGACACTTTCATGACACAAAAAATTCTGAGTTTTAAACAGTTTTAAACTCTGGATGTGATAAAAGCAGTTATTAGTTGCAGCAGCAGACAAGGAAAGAGACAGATGGAGATGAGCACTGGTTAGTTAGATAAAAAGAGGCAGTTGTGCTGATTTGATTGGTGTTAAACAACCGTAACATCCAGACTCTGTGCTTGTACTCTGTGACAGATCCCTTTTAGAACGTTATTAAATTATCTTTGGATTAAAATTCCCTTCTCCACTTTAACCACATTAGTCCTCCAGTCATATTCCATCACTATCATTGCAGACACGTTTCTGCTGTCTTACAATCCTCAGTGTTTCTTGCCTTCAGCTATCACCTGACCTCTCTGTGCACACCTGTTTCCAGTCTTCTAATTAGTCCCTGAACATATGAACCACCATCATTTTCTCTCTTCGTTGTCAAATTGCCAGCCCTGGGACTTTCAACCCATTCCTCCAGTTGCCAGGTTTTTTGGATCTTTTTGCACACCTGTTTTGGGTCAAACTGCTGTTTGTTTTTTTGGATTTTTGGTTTTGCTTGTTTGTTTTGTTTGTTTTTTTTTAATAAAAAAGCTTTAATCTTTGTTTTAATACATTGCTGGGTGGTGTGGTGTGCCAGAGACAAACAAGCATCAACCTCTTAAAAAACTGCACTTCTTCTAAAAAGCAACTTGACGTTACAAAAATGAGTATGCAATGTGTGAGTTTTTTTAGGTATCACTGAAAACACAACTTAGAAAAATAATACAAAGGTGTAACCATAAGATAACCAAAATACAAATAAATAACCAGGATCCCAGATTATGGTGCTTTGAAATATGACAAAAATTCACAATTCAACCTTTAAGCTTAAATCCACTAAAATAATATTAACAAACACCTATGATTATGAAAGTCACATTTTTACTGAACAAACATCTCTATCCTATGACAGAGAAATACAGAAAACCACGAGCTGCTGGCCCATGGCTTCCCTGACACATGAGCAGAATGCACACCAGAAATTCCTTTCACCCGCTGCTAGGGACCAGGCTAACTTACCATGCTAGCGTTACAGTTATACCAGGGTTGGGCAACTCCAGGCCCCGAGGGCCGGTGTCCCTGCAGGTTTTAGATGTGTCCTTGAACCAACACAGCTGATTTAAATGGCTAAATTAGCTCCTCAACATGTCCTGAAGTTCTCCAGAGGCCTGGTAATGAACTAATCATGTGATTCAGGTGTGTTGATCCAAGGTGAGATCTGAAACCTGCAGGACACCGGCCCTCGAGGCCTGGAATTGCCCACCCCTGAGTTATACCCTGGAGATAAATTGTTAAAAAACTTCAGTTAGCGAACTCAGATCAATACTCACACTGGATGAATCAAAAATTACAGAATAAAATACAGCAGTTCGGTCATATTCATATCAAAACTAATGGCCTTAAGAAACTTTTATTCAGTTAAGAGCAACGTGACATGCTACAGTACTGCGACTGGAGCACACATGCATGCTCCCACGTCATCACACAGCATACAACCATATACACAAACACACACAGACTCAGAACATGTAGGCAGGAGGTTACAACCCAAAATAAATTATTTAAGAAAAACCAGGTGCTTCAACACAACTGCTACACTTCCAGAATTGGTATACTCAGCCTCACTTGTTAACAGCAGTGGCCCTCTCGATTAGGCGCTTCTTAGTAACCAGTCGTCAATAATTAGAAGCCTGGATAGTGTCCCCAAGGGTGTGTTGTATTTTAAGGGGTAGAGTAACTTTAATACTGAAATTTTTCTTTTACTGTTTCACGAAGGGTTAAAAAATGAAAGTGCACAATTTAGATTTGGCAGAAAGTTTTATTAAATCAATTTGGTTAAGAGCAAAGCAAAGGAAAAATTTATGCTTATAACAATCACAAAATAATAATCGTCATTTCACCTGAATCTTATGTGTCTAATTAGCCTGCTCTGAGCTAACAATGATTTTGTTCTCATCTTTAGGAGGAGGGGGGTTAGAGGAGAAACGGGCAAATCCATGCCTGAAGATGTATCTTCTCCCATTGCTTTGTGTTAATTTGAGTGGTGGTTTGATCCCTCTTAACGTCTCTCTGCTGGAATTTCCAATCATTGACTTCTGAGATCTGATCTTCTCGTCTGTTCATCCTGAAGAACTTCCAGGAACTAACCCAGAACATCTACACGTTTTCCAATTTATGTTCTGTCATGTGTCCACTCGTCTCCATCTTCCAACCTTAGATATCCAGTCACTGTGTTTGCATAAGATCCACTGATACATAGCCACTCCCTATCATGCTCTCTATCATCAATCTTTCACTCACTTTTAAATAAGGTTACTAAGGTTATTTCGTTTCACGTCTTCCTTTTTTTTTTTTTTTGCTTTTTTACCTCAAGTAGATTTGCCTTTAGCCCATTCTGAAGAAGAACATTGATTTAGGCACAATCCCTTTTAAACCAGCCAATCACAATTTACTCTCTCTATCCATTCTCTACCCAGTGTCTCAGTTAGGCCTTTTTTTAGAATCACCATTATATTTTGTTACTCTTATTCTTGTTCATCATCTTGGGCCAATAAACATTTTATAGTCCAATAATTATGTTATGATCAGTATTTGATGTTCTTAAAACCAGACAACTGAGTTGTTCTTGAACTTTAATAGTTTTAGTATTTTTCATTTATTTTCAACTACTGCACACTCCTAAAGCTTACGAAGCTGCTTCTTTTATATATAATATGCCCCATATAAGAGGACTAGAATACTGCATAGTATCAAATAACACACACAAAAAAGTGTTTTGCTTTTTACACTATGCTTTGTACAGCTGGGAGAAAAAGTCTACGAGGTGCGCTGTGCACATTGAAGAGTACGGCAAACTCAACATCGAAGTTTACCGGAAGCCCACACACACGGACCAGTACCTCCTCTTTGACTCCCATCACCCTCTGGAACACAAACTTGGAGTAATTAGGACCCTACACCACCGTGCAGAACATGTTCCCTCTAAGCCTGAAGGAAAAAAGAAGGAACACACACACACATGTAAAGTGATGGGTTTAGATTTTATTATTGTCATTTGTATTAGGAAATATTTAACCATATATTCTTAGAGGTGTATAATCAATTGTGTAGTGATAGGTTGTGTGATCTTTAACAGGCTACATCCTGGGAGCATGGGAAGAGGTCGTACCTTGTCTTATTGGTTTATGGTAGGATTAACGTAGCTACGTCTGTTCTAGTCTAAGTGCTTTTTGTTTAGATGAACTGCTGGACCTCCTCACTGGGGGGGGTCTACCCTCTTCCTGACCAAGGATGTTTGCTTGTGTGCTTTTATGACCCTTTGATCAGCAGTACCACACACACACACACACACACACACACACACACACACACACAGTATTCTTTGTTCACATGTATACCTATGTGAGATGCTATATGTTAATGACCCTATGCATATTCATGTAACCACAATAAAAGGAGTGCTATGGGGAGCCTGGCTGAGAGTCTGATGGTGGTCAAGTGGTGGAACGACGCTTGGCTCCAGCCAGGTCTCCCTCATGCATGAGTAAACCAGAGAACTTTGGTGCCTTGTGTCTTGCTTTTTGCTGCGTAGCAGATTGTCCTTAACGTTCCAGCGGATGGGTTCAAGCTACAAACCTATCATTAAGGAAGCACTCAAAACGTGCGGCTATCCTAAATGGGCATTCTTAAAGTCAGCAAAGAGGCACAGAAAAGAAGACCAGACACCAGCGAGGGAGGATAAGAAAGACAGACACAACAACATTGTCATCCCCTATGTAGCCAGTGTATCAGAAAAACTCAGGAGAGTTTTCTCCAAGCACGACATCCCAGTGCATTTCAGACCCAGCAACACGCTCAGACAAAAACTGGTTCACCCGAAAGACAAAACGCCAAAACACAGACTTAACAATGTGGTGTATGCTGTACAGTGCAGCAAGGAATGCTCAGACCTCTACATTGGAGAGACCAAATAGCCACTTCACAAGCGCATGGCACAACACAGAAGAGCCACCTCCACAGGACAAGACTCAGCAGTCCATCTGCATCTAAAGGATAAAGGACACTCTTTCGAGGATGCCAGTGTTCACATTTTGGACAGAGAGGACAGATGGTTTGAAAGAGGAGTGAAAGAAGCCATCTATGTCCACTGTGAGCGACCATCTTTGAACAGAGGCGGGGGTTTACGACACCAACTCTCTGCCATCTATAATCCAGTTTTGAGATCCCTTCCCAGACGCCTTAACGCCCACTCACATCCTGGGCCATCTGACCTCAGGAATTCGCATGATAAGGTGGGGCCAGGTTTCACAATGAACACACCCGAAACTCTGGCTGATTGGGACCCACACCCAGTTTCACACCTTGGCTCAGGCGATTAGAGGATCATCAGGGGGTCCTTTTGTCCCTCTGTGGGGGGAAACTCCCACTAGGTTTATATCTGGGACTCTCCACCATTTGACCTTAGAACTGAAGAAGCTTCTCGGATGAGAGGTGAAACATCTTCAAGCAACTTAAAGAAGTCCAGACGCTTTTCTTTGCAAGCTCCTTTGACTACGATGACCTGGATGACTGAGAACCTTCACAGACACGTTTTTTTGTTTGTTTTTTTAAGTTTCCACTTACCACAAACAGCACATTGTACAAAATAACACTTTAGGCATCCATTAACTTTCCCCATCTTCACTTTTTAGACTCACAGGAGATGAAGCAGTGAAGCTCAGAGTGTGATGATGTGCAGCTTTATGTGCTCTGATAAACTGCCCAGACAGTGAATGTGAAATAAGGAACACACAGAAGTGAAACATACAGAGCTGCTCGGTAGCCAACGATGTACAGGAAAACCTCATAAGAGATGAGCTGGGGGAAAAAAAACCCTCATGAACTGCAGCTTGAAATTTGGAAAGGAAACAGAAAAAAGGGCTGATTGAAACTGCAGTGAGCAGAAAGTAAAAACTAAAAACCAGAAAAGCCTATTGCCTTCCACAGCCCCCACCTTAAGGACAGTGCTAATATGCTGAAAAGTTGCTAACTATTTTTGTTTTTACAATCACACCAGAAATCCTTTATTATTTAATTTTAATATCACCAAAATAATTGATTGATTGATTGAATCTTTATTTTGAACATGTTGAAAAAGTATTAAAAAAAATAGAATTAAAAGAGACAAATGAACAAAGCAAACAAAAGGAAAACGAGCAACCACAACTCCAAATAACGTCCATGTTCAAAAAGGAGCAGGAAGAAGCATAAGCTTATTTAATCCCACCCCTTTTCCACTATCTAGTATCAATAGACTACAGAAATACCTCCTTGCAATTACATTATATGTTATGTGTAATTTTTTTTTTTTTTTTTTTTTTTTTTTTTTAAATATATACACATATGTTTCTATCTATCCATACGTATATACACACACATATACACATTTTCAATAACCCCATTAACACCTCAAGGATACACAGCCTACAATTATATATATATATATATATATATATATATATATATATATATATATATATATATATATATATATATATATATATATATATATATATATATATATATATATATATATATATATATATCTCCATCCATCCATCCATCCATCCATACCAACAAACCCGTGCATGCGCACACACATGAAAATATTAGACAAGAACACCCTATCAAATCTCTACCTTTTCCCTGTACCCTGTAAAAACCATATCCTTAAACCGCTTTTTAAACTGCGCCATGCTTGGACATTGCTTCATATCTTTACTTAGTCTGTTCCACAGCTTCACTCCACACACAGAGATGCAAAAACTTTTTAATGTTGTACGGATACGAGGATGTTTTAAATTTAATTCCCCCCTCAAATTGTATCCCCGTTCCCTTTTTAGAAAACATTTTTAGAATATTGTCAGGAAGCAGGTTATTTATTGCTTTATATATAATTTGTGCTGTGAGAAAATGAACCAGATCTGTGAATTTTAGAATTTTTTGATTTTAAGAATAGTGGATTTGTATGATCTCTGTAACCAGTTTTATGGATTATCCTTATGGCCCTTTTTTGTAATATAAAGATTGATGATAGCGAACATTTGTAAGTATTGCCCCAAACCTCTGCACAGTAATTCAAATACGGTGCAATCAGGGAACAATAGAGAATGTGGAGTGATTTGTGGTCCAGAATGTGTTTTACTTTACTCAAGATTGAGACACTTCTTGAAATTTTGTTATGTATATGATTTATATGAGACTTCCAGTTTAATTTATCATCTATAATCACACCAAGAAACTTATGTTCAAGTACTCTTTCAATTTCCACACCATCTACATGAATCTGCACTTGTGCATTTCTAAGGGAATTCCCAAATAAGATAATTTTAGTTTTACTTAGATTTAGCGATAGTTTGTTCCTGTTAAACCATTTTTTAATTTTGCACATTTCTGAAGTTGTCATGAATCGCTGTGTGGCAGGCAAGCAGGAGTGGTGGACCCAAAATGCAGAACTCAGACACGGAAGTGAAACTTAAGGCGCAGCTTTATTGCTGGGAAAAACCTCGTACAAATTAAACTCACCAAAAGAAAACCAAAAGTCAGAACAGAGGAACCAAGGACTGAAACACTGGAAGGAAACACTAAACTGGAGCCGGAGACCAAACACTAGGGACATAGAAGCAGAACACACAGCTAGTTGAGGGTACGACGCGACACTGACACAGAGAAACACAGGGCTTAAATACACAGACGGCAGTAATCAAGGGATGAGAGACAGAAGGGGAACACACCTGGGAGAAATCACAGCTGACGAGACAGGGGAAACGTAACTGAGCACACTCACATATGACACAAACCTTCACAATAAAACAGGAAACTCAGACACATGGAACCAGGCAAGACATTGAACTAAACAGACAGATTCACAAACAGATGGGGTGACACCATAGACAGAGACAGACTCAAAGGCAGACCAAATATAACACACAGAACTCAAACAATAATAATCATCATCATCATAAACTAGAAAATGATAACTAAAAGCGCTGGGTCACCGACCCAGGACCATGACAGAAGTAATTGTATCCAGCAGCTCCTTTAGATTCCCCCCAGAACAAAAAATATTTGTGTCATCTGCAAATAATACTAATTTTAATATATCAGATGCCTTACAAATATCATTTATATAAATAATAAATAATTTTGGACCCAGTACAGAGCCTTGTGGAACACCACAAGCAATGTCCAAGCATGATGAGGAATGGACACCCAGCTTCACAAATTGTTTCCGGTCACTTAAATAATTTTTCACCCATTGCAGTACAACCCCCCTAATCCCATACCGTTCCAGTTTATTAATTAATATGTCATGATTGATTGTGTCGAATGCTTTCTTGAGATCCAGAAATACTCCAGCAGCATACTGTTTCTGATCTATAGCATTCGTAATCTCCTCAATTGATTCGATTAATGCCAGAGATGTTGATCTTTTTGATCTGAATCCATATTGACTGTCAGAGAGTAATTTATATTTATCTAAGAATTTGTCTAATCGTTTATTAAACAGGTTTTCTAGGATTTTGGAGAATTGTGGTAGTAAAGAAACAGGCCTGTAATTTGTGAAGTGGCGTCTATCCCCGGTTTTATACAGCGGCACAACTTTAGCTATTTTCATTTTGTTTGGCACTTTTCCCGTCTGAAATGATAAGTTGCAAATATATGTTAGAGGTCCTACAATTCCTTCAATGACCTTCTTGACGATTTTCATGTCAATATCATTACAATCAGTAGATGTTTTATATTTACACATGTGTACAATGTCAATTATTTCTTTTTCCTCCACTGATGTGAGGAACATTGAGTTAGGGTTCCTATCAATCAGGTTTTCACTACAGTCTACTGATGGCAGTGACTCAGGAATTTGTTCTGCCAGTTTTGGTCCAATATTTACAAAATAATGATTAAAGCTGTTGACCTTATCAGCAGTGTTTTCCATAATATTGCCATTATCGATAAAGTATTGTGGATAACTTTGTTGTCCAGAATTATTTTTAATGATACCGTTTAAAACATCCCATATTCCTTTCATATTATGTTTATTGTTGTTCAATATTTTACTATAATACTCCTTTCTACATACACGTATAATATTGGTCAACTTATTTTTGTATTTTTTATATTTATTTTCAGCATCTTTTGTTCTTTGTTTTAGGTATTCCCTATAGAGTGTATTTTTCTTTTTACATGCATTTTGTAAACCCTTAGTGAGCCATGGTCTATCTGAATATTTGTGCTTTCTGTTGTATTTTATTGTTGGACAGTTTTTATCGTACAACTCCATGAATATTCTTAAAAATATGCCATATGCAATATCAATATCAGCTTCTTTGTACACATTGTCCCAGTCCTGATTTAATAGATCGTTCTTAAATGCAGTCATCGTTTCTTCCGTCCTTACACGTCTGTATCTCAGTTGTTCTTCATGCTGATTTTTCTTATAATTAGTGTCATAAACTGCAAAAACTGGTAGGTGATCACTGATGTCATTAATTAATAATCCGCTCACAATGTTGTTTTCCATATTGTTAGTGAAAATATTGTCAAGTAAGGTGGCACAATGTGGTGTAATTCTGCTAGGCCTGGTTATTTTAGGATGTAAACTCAAACTGTACATAGTGTTTAGGAATTCGTCGCTCATTTTATGCTTTTTTGGATTCAACAGGTCAATATTAAAATCACCACAGATAAACATAACTTTTTGATTTGTTTTAGAGAATATTTCCTCTATGAAGTCATTAAATACTTGAATACTAGAGCCAGGTGTTCTATATATACAGCTAATTATTACATTTTTTTTTTTCCTTATAAATTTCAATTGTTATACATTCTAGTAAATTATCAATTACAGTTGTCATACTTTCTACCACCTTGTAGTTTAGGTTTTTATCCACATACACAGCTACTCCCCCTCCACTCTTGTTCCTTCTATTTACAAAATTCACTTCATATCCCTCCAGTCCAAAGTCCATTCCTTTCTCCGCATTGATCCATGTTTCAGAAATGGCAATAATTCCAAATGGATTTGTCAACTCATTTAGATATTCCTTTATATTGTTGAAGTTGGCATATAGACTTCTGCTATTAAAATGGATTATTGATAATTTGTTTTCCGTGTTGATGGTGTGCTTAAACTGTTCATCAGTGAAGTAGCAGCAGTTACAGCTGATGTTGTAGAAGAAATTATTTTCCGGGTCTATATCCTTTTCTAAGTCTAGAACATTATGGTCTGTGTATCGAAATGTTCTCAGTTCCAGATTATCATAAAGAGAATTCCAATGAGTCATGTTGATATTGTTGCCGGATGCAGATGAAGTTCTTTTGGACTGTGCCATGTGTTGTGTTGTGTGTCACGTCACATGTGTATTCATACCTCCAGAGTAAGTTGACCTCAGTATTTGTCCAGCTCTTCCATATTTCTGATGACCAACACTTTGGCTTGTTCCGGTGTTCCATTGAGTTTAATGAATACTTTGCAGTTGGTGGTCCATGTATTTTGAATTTTTCCCTGTTTCTTCAAGTAACGTGCTTTCCTGGCAATGTCCGCATTTTTTTTTATCAGATGTTCGTTCATGAAGACATCGGATCCTTTCAGTTTCTTTCCTTGTTTTAACAGTGCTGTTTTCTGTTTTCTGTTTGCAAATCTCACAATGATGGCTGGTTTGTCACTGTCATTTTTTCGGGGTAGAGGGTGGCAAGCCTCAATGTTGTTATAATCCACTTCCACACCTTTGGACCGTAGAAAGGTAACCACTTGATGCTCCGTGGAGTTGACATCTTCCTCTCCTGGCCCTCCTACATTGTCAGTGGCGACCGCCCGGGCGTATGACCGGGGTTTGATGCGAAGCCCCGTGATGATAACATCGTTCATCCGTGTGTACTGCTCCAAATCCGCCACTCTGTTCTCCAGGTACGCCAGCCGCCGATCCTTCTCGGCGTTCTGGATGCGGAGAGCCTTAACTTCCTCGACCAGGTCCAGGATGGCTTTCTGCTGCAGTTTGACAGTAGAAATCTCCTCTGTCATAAACTCCAGCGACTTCTTAATATCGTCTCCTTCCTCGGCTGACAGAACTTTTTTCGGGCCCATGCTGAGAGACGCTCTTGTAGCTTTGCCGTGACGACCGGCTAGCTAGTTGATGCTAGCGTCCTAATCATTTACAAGGAGAAACACAATTGAAATAAACTAAATTTAATAAACAATGACAGAAAAAAAGAGAAAAACTGAAATGAAAAGTGAATACCCTGATTAAGACTTTTGTGTTAAATGAATTTGTGGAACACAAAATTGCAGAGGTAGAAATACTGTGTGGTTACTAAACATCTGTCTAGATAATCTAACATGACCCAGTCTGGAAACAGTCTGGTTGAGGTGACAGACAGGAAGAGGAAGTCTATCAAAATATGTGAATCTGAGTTGTTTGTTGTAAATATGTGCAGGATGCTGCAAGAACCTGAAGCTCGAGGGCTTCAGCATCTATGAAGGAGGGATTTTTTGTTGGAATTCAGGAATTAATAACATTTCTTGCTTGACTACGATCAGCAAATTGACTTTAATCAATCTGAAATCAGATTTTTTTTCCTTTTCCTTTCAATAAAGTTTGTTACATTGAGCCAACCCAGCTGAAATCAGAGAAATCAGTTGGGGTTATGGTTAAAAGAAGCCAGATGTGATGTGAACCAATGTAATATTCTGACTGAGAGACAATCTCAATACATATAGTCTAAAATGACTCTAGTTTTTATTAGCTTTATCTAGAGCAGTGGTTCTCGAACTGTGGTACGCGTACCTCCTCTAGTGATTAAAATCGATTCTTGGTTGAATAGCACGAAATCGATTCATTCAAATCCTGAATCGATTTTTAAATATAAATTTATTTTGCCAGAATCTCAGGTTATATCTTGCAAAATTTCAACAACCACCAAAGACGTAAACACAAAGAGCGGACCCACCGACGCATCAGAATCAGTGAGATGTCGGCTTTCTCACCCAAAGGCACGTACACGGACACGCCGTCGGGGCTGAACACTCTTTGTGTTTACGTCTTTTTTTGTGCTAGATTCTGAAGCTGCAGGTTTTGTCTCTTTCCAACCAAAACTGACTTGAACCAGAAGCAGAAGAAGATCCAAACTACGCTTCACATTTCTCTTCACATAAACATTGTCATAAATTCGCTCTTACTTTTGCTGTTTTGCCTCCACCACGGTAAAATCACACTTCATGCACAGCTCTCTCTCCCTCTCTCTCAGTGTACTTCAAGAACAGTTTCCCATCTAAAAATCCCTGTTTTCTGCATTATTCACTTGCTTATTACCCAACAGTCGACTGTTAAGTACAGTGCTGTCGGGCGGTGTTTTTCTTTTTCTTTTTTCTTTAACAGACTTCCAACAAGACAGTCGCATTTCTGATGTTCAATACTAAACTTTTTAAATTAGGCAAAATTACAAAATGCTTAGCTGTGTCTCTAATAAAACCTCTGTCACTTTGCTCTGCTTTACTTAAGCAGCATCAGGTAATGTTCATATGTTGATTAATGGTTTTCTTCCGTTTTTGTTCTATTGCTGAATATTTTTAAGGCTATCTGCTACAATAACCCAGGCCAGGAAAATCTCCATCATGTTTTTCTGTTTTATCCTCAGTTACTTTGACACAAAGGAATCTGCTGTGATGCTTACACCTTTGATAAAGTCTCATAAGCATCAGCTTTCTTTTTATAGATATAAAAATATGGATATGTACTGATACGTGATCAGAATTATAATATTTCTGACTGTCTGGTGCAAAATTTCCCCGATTCAAATGAATAGAATTTAATAGAATCGTGGATCAAATCAAATTGATTCTAGAAATCAGTAAAGATACCCAGCCCTAGTTTTTTCCACTCAATATGTATTGAAATCTATTGAATTACTTTACAATGTTAGTAGCTACATCGATGGCCTGGCAGTTTGTTTGTTAGCAAACATTAACTGTGGCTTTTAGATTAAAAATTGCGGTTCCATGGTGTAGTGATTAACACGTTTTCCTTACACGTGAAAAATTCCCAGATCAAGACCAAAGGGATTGAACAAAGTTCAACACATCCAAAATTTCTTTGGATTAATTGGCTAGAAGAAACCCAAAACCATAGTTGGCTGCAGTGGACATGTAAGTGAAGGGAGTGGAGTGAAGAAGTGGTGATTAGGGATGGCGCTAATGAGAGGCATGCAGGAAAAGAAGTGCAGAAAGGGTAAGGAGAAAGTATATTCATGGATGTAGTGAACCCTTGCAGTGAGTTGGTGTGACAGAGAAGGATGGTAGGGTGTGATGGAGGCAGATAGTCTGCTGTGGTGACCCTGAAAGAGACCAGGAATAAAAAAAGTCCTGCTTTAAATGTAGCCTGGTCACAAAAGCTGAAATGATGAAGAATGATTAGAAAACGTTTGTGTTCAGTTCCTAACAGTTAATGAACAGAGAATACAGCATCACTTAAAAAGAGAAATAGAAGAAGATTATACCAGTGACAGGGGCGGAGCGTGGGGGTGGCTTACTGGGCTTAAGCCCGGGTTGTTTTGTCAGAAGCCCGGGGTATTTTGGAGTGCAATTTTTTCATAGTTAGATGCCTGGCTGACAACTGTATAAAACAAAAAGTACACACAATATTCGAAGCACATAGTGCACACTGTGGGAATTTATGACTGTGCATGAATCCCCCCTGATATTGGTATGATCCGAGCTCAGGCACTAAGCGACTGAGCGAGGGGGCGGGGCAGCTGCTGCCTGTGAGTGCGCTGTTGGAGAAACGGAGCCAGCCATACTAAGGAGAGCTTAAGTTTGACCAGGTACCAAAGCAAATCATTTGTACTGTACAAATAATGTAAATATGACGGTGCATCACGAAAGATTGATATCAAATTGATCACTTGACCAATATTACGTTACTTGCTCTTCAAGTGAATCAACAAATGGTGAAATGAAAAGCCGAACAAATGCTATTTTTTTTAGAGAGTCTTAGCTTACGTGTGTTTATTTCATATTTTCAGTTCTTACCCTCCCCGACTAAATCGGTTTCAGTTATGTACTGAAATATGTTCTTTCAAAGAAAAAACTCAGGTAAATGTTATTTTATATATTATGCTTTGTATGTTGTTCAGTATATTTCTATGCAAAACAAGAGGGATTTGAGTACACAGCAGGATATTCACATTTGTAACCAGATATTTACATACACTTTAGGGAGAAAACATAAAACATTTTTACTGTACAACATCAATTTAGAGTAAACTTTTGTTTTAGATAAATATTGAAATATCTTTTGAATTAGTTAAATGTCAGAATAAAGAGAGAGAGATCTGTCTATTTATTATCACTTTCATGTAGGAGTACATATACACTAAGTTTATTGTTAATTAATAAGAAAACTCCAGACGATTCCATTCTGAGCTGAAGCTTCTGATAGGTTCGTAGAGTCCATGTGAGTAAATTGGTGGCACAGCTGTGGATGCATGTAAGGCAAAACACAGAGCCTGTTTCTTTGAAATGGGAACATCAAGAGATATCAACCAAAACGCCAGGAAAAGAATTGTGGAGCTCCATAAGTGTGGCTCAGTATGAATACAATTTGGTGCCATTTGCAATTAAGAAATACAGATAGTTTCTCTCTCTTAAAGTTAACAAATATGTTTTTTTATATTTATCAATCTAAAAAAAATAAACATTTAGTCTGATTTGATGTTACAATTAAAAAAGTGTTTTTGTTTTGATCTGAAGAGTAAATATCTGGTTTCAACTGTATATTTGATGACTGTCAGCACAAAGAGGGAGAGAGAGGAACAGAGAGGGAGAGAGAGGAGAATGAGGACAGAACAGAGGTGGAACAAGAGCAGGTGAGACACACATGTTAGTCAAATGGTTGTTTACCAAAAGTATCACCATATCATAGGTCCTCATGTATCTCGTACCTAGTGTTTCTTTTTAGGTTTGTTATATTTCAAGGCTAAATAATTATATAAACTTTTCTCAATCTAAATAGTGGACTTTGGTAGAATTAAAAAAATAAGTGTAGTGCAGGTCTATGATGATTTTTAGTGCTACTATCATCTAGTTCTGATTCTTGTTCTGTCTTGGTTAAGTCCTCAGTACTCCTGATTTTGAACTGTTGTAGTCCTGTTTTAATTCTGGATCAGTTCTGGGTCTGGTTGAATTGGGGTTTAGTCCTCGTGTCTTGATACAGCCCCGACCTTGTTCTGCCTTGCTGCTTAATTAAAAAACTAGTTTAAGGTGTCCTGCATATGTGATATATATTTTTCCCTATATGAAGTCATTCTTTTTTGAACAAAACTCAGAACAGAGCCAATTAATCTTTCAGTCATTTCTACCCCCCCCCCCAAAAAAAAAAAAAAAAAGAAAAAGAAATAATCCCACATGCATACTACCCTTTAGGGCTAAGCCCCGGGTGTTTCAAATGTCTGGCTCCGCCTCTGACCAGTGATATCAAATGTCTCTTTCTTTTCTGCTCTAGTTCTATTGTCAGGGTTCCTGGGTCGTTGACCCAGTGATTTCTGTTTTGTCATGTTCAGTTTATTTTCACATCTATGTTTTCCGTGTCAGTATACCGCCTGCGTATTGTGTTCCAGTTATTTCCATGTATCATTAGTCAGACTAAGTTCAGCTGCGTGCTCACCGGTTTCTAATCATTCATCACCCAGCGTGTATTTAAGTCCTCAGTTCCATCCGATCGGTGTCGTGTCATTGATGTTCATGTGATGTTCTGTTGTCGTTTCCGCCTGCGTTCAGCCAGCCATTCAGCCTTCCAGTCAGTTGTCCAGCCAGCCAGCCAGCCATTTTCTCCCTTTGTTCTGTTCATCCACTCCTCACAATAAATCTGCACCTACCTGCGAGTCCTGCGTTTGGGTTCCTTCTTCCTCGCCTCCACACGACGCCTGACATCTATGAAGTGTTTCTCTCGCTCTCTCTCTCCTCTCCCCCATGTGTGTGGAAAAACAATATGCTACTTCTGAACCTGCAACTGTTTGTGAGGCACTGAAAAAAACTGAAGTGAAAGAGAGAGTGTCAGCATTAAAGTTGGTGATGAGAACAAAAACCCACAAAGTTCAACAGTTCCTTTAACAAGGAGGTGGTTGGTGTTACTTTCACCTTCTACATTTCAACTTGCAGATTTGTCTGTGCATCATGAAGCCAAAGGGTAAAAATCTCATGAACTAATGATTCTGCAACACAGCTCTGGCAAGTGTTTATGTATCTAGAATGTGATAGACATAGAGCATGTAGAGATGGTCAATGGTCAGTTTTGACAAGTACCCAAGATGGCGCGGCCACGTCCAGACGCCTTCCTGACCGCTCCGCTCCGACTATCCACTTTTCTTGTTTTTTACTTATTTTTTGCTCTGGTTTACATCCCAAAATCCTCTAGTCTTATAGTATACGACAGCGGATCACTTGTAAACATCGGTGCCAAGGTTGCACATCTAATCTTGGACACTTTTAAACCTGACCCTTCCTGGCCGCCAGAGATTCTACGCGGCGCGGAGAACAACAAAGGACGGGCCGCTCATCCGAGGCGCAGAACAAAGAAGCGCCGGGGAAAACGCGCTGGTATTAGGAACAGACTGAGACAGCAGGCGCATCGCGCACCACTGCCCAGTATCCTACTGGCCAATGTACAATCCATGGAGAACAAGCTCGATGACCTAAGAACAAGGGTCACCTTCCAACGTGACATGAGGGACTGCAACATTCTGTGCTTCACGGAGACATAGCTGTCCCCCACCGTGCCGGACCAGGCCGT
The DNA here is from genome assembly GCF_041146795.1 of Maylandia zebra. NCBI lineage: Eukaryota > Metazoa > Chordata > Actinopteri > Cichliformes > Cichlidae > Maylandia > Maylandia zebra. The sequence continues at coordinate 19,326,944 of NC_135183.1, forward strand.
AACTCCGTCGGATTCATTCTTTGTGCTCCGCGCGGACAGAACGGCAGAGTCGAACAAGTGTGTGTTTCATGGTAAACAGAAAGTGGTGTGATGCCAGGAGCATTTCTACTCTCTCCAGCGCCTGCTCGCCACATCTGGAGTTCCTGAGGATTAAGTGCCGCCCTTTCTATCTGCCCCGTGAGTTCACCTCAGTCATTGCCACGGCGGTCTACATCCCACCCCAAGCGGACACAGGTATGGCTTTGTCCGAATTACATGATGTGCTGAGCTCGCTTCAAAACAAGGACCCAGGCGCAGCCCTCATTGTAGCAGGAGACTTTAACAAAGCGAACCTCAGACAAGTCATGCCAAACTTTTACCAGCATGTCTCGTGTCCAACGAGAGGGGATCGGATTTTGGATCACTGCTACACGCCATACAAGCAGGGCTACAAAGCTGTCTCACACCCGGTTTTTGGGAAGTCTGACCACAACGCCATCTTCCTCATTCCCCAGTATAAACAAAGCATACGGAGGGAAGACGTGACCACGAAGGAAGTAAAACGGTGGACTGCCCAATCAGAAGCTACGCTACAGGACGCACTCAACGACGTAGACTGGGACATGTTCAGAGCATGCGCAGTCGACATCAACGAGTTTACGGAAGTAGCAGTATGCTTCGTCAATATGCTAGCGGAGGAGATTATCCCCACTGCGAGAGTCACCACATTCCCAAACCAGAAACCGTGGATGGACAGATCGATCCGCACTGCAGTAAACGCCAGGACCGCCTCCTACAACATGGGTCTCGCCACTGGCGATATGAGCGCCTACAAAGCGGCCTCATACGGCGTGCGGCGCATGGTGAGAGATGCCAAACGCAGGTACCGGGAACGTGTGGAGTCCCGCTTCCACCAGGGCGACACACGGAGTATGTGGCAGGGACTACGCACCATTACAGACTACAAAGCCAGGGACACTGCGCCGATCAACGCCGACTCTGCATTCACCAACGAGCTGAATCGGTTCTACGCCCATTTCGAGGTTAGCCAGGCGGCTAATGCTATCTACCGCCTGACTACCGAGGACAGTGACGTCATCAGCGAGAGACCGGTGACCAGCATCGCGGAGCATGACGTCCGAGCGGCACTGAGGAGAGTGAACACAAGGAAAGCGGCGGGGCCAGACGGTATCACCGGCCGTCTGCTGCGCTGCTGTGCTGACCAGCTAGCAGGTGTGTTCACTTACATCTTCAACGAGTCCCTGGCGAAGTCTGTGGTCCCCACATGCTTCAAAAGATCCACCATCATCCCTGTGCCCAAGAACAGCAAACCCTCATCCCTGAACGATTACCGGCCAGTTGCACTGACCTTGGTAGTAATGAAGGTGTTTGAGAGGCTGCTGAAGAACATCATCTCCTCCTCCATCCCAGACACCACAGATCCGCTGCAGTTCGCCTACAGATCCAACAGATCCACAGAGGATGCCATCGCCCACGTCCTACACACCACTCTCAGCCACGTGGACAAGAAACAGGGTAACTATGTGCGAATGCTGTTTGTTGATTACAGTTCAGCGTTTAACACAATGGTGCCCTGCAGACTGTTCACAAAGCTGAGGGATCTGGGACTCAACAGCCGTCTGTGTGCATGGGTGTTGGACTTCCTCACTGGCAGAACTCAGGTGGTGAGGGTGGGCAGGTGCCTCTCCAACAGCATCACCATCAACACAGGAGCACCTCAGGGATGTGTCCTCTCGCCACTGCTCTACTCCCTCTACACTTCAGACTGTGTGGCCACCCATGGCTCCAACACCATTGTGAAGTTTGCTGACGACACAGTGGTGTTGGGTGCCATCTCCAACAACGATGAGGCGGCCTACATGGATGAAGTGAAGAATCTGGCATCGTGGTGCCAGGACAACCACCTCCAGCTGAACGTCAGCAAGACCAAGGAGCTGGTGGTGGACTTCAGAAGGGGTCAGCACAGAGACTACAAGCCCATTATCATCAATGGAGCTCCAGTGGAGAGGGTGCAGTCCTTCAAGTATCTTGGTGTCCACATCTCCTCAGACCTGACATGGGCTGCCCACATTCAGGTCCAGACCAAAAAGGCTAGGCAGCGCCTGTATCACCTACGACAACTGAAGAAGTTCAGGGTCTCTCCAAAGATCCTCAGGATTTTCTATACAGGCGCTGTGGAGAGCATCCTCACACAGAACATGACATCGTGGTTCGGGAACAGCTGTGTGAAGGACCAAAAAGCTCTCCAGAGAGTGATCCGTACAGCAGAACGGTGCTGCAGGATTGCTTTCCCCCCGCTTCAGGACACCTACACCAGGAGATGCCGGACTAGAGCAGCGCAGATACTGAAGGACCCGTCCCATCCTGGCAACAAACTGTTCCAACTTCTGCAATCTGGTAGAAGGTTCCGCATCTTCCGGGCAAGGACAGAGAGACTCAAGAGGAGCTTCTATCCCCAAGCCATCCGTGCCCTAAACACACACACCCGCCCTCTCACATCATCTATAATTGACTGAGACAGGACTCTCTTCCAGACACTCTAAACCAAGGCACAATGTGCATTTCAAATTCCTTTAATTTTAAATATGTTTATATTGTCTATTAGGGCTGGGCCATATTATACCGTTCACGGTAATACCGGTATAATGTTAGGCAACGATAGGAAAATGAAATATCGCGATAGAATGGGAGTAAAACGCGCATGCGCAGTGCCTTTGTTTTCATACGCACATGGCCGATTGTTGAGTGAAACAGATGAACCAGAATTGGTTTGTAAAAATGGTGCAACTTCCGTGATGTGGAACTGGTTTGGTGTTTGTCCGTCAGATACACGACAAAGCACATTTTTTTGCAGAACATGCAAGCGGCCGTTGTTATTGTCATATTTGTCAGACTAAGATGCTCTTAAATCTGGGAGTAATCTGGGTCCTAAACTCCGTATGCTTCAGGTCAAACAACACTGCAGCATCACTTAGAGTTAAAAACTGTCTAAATTCTTTCATCTTTAATAAAACGATCAGCATTGCTGCTTTACCAGGTGTAACTATGAAGTTTAACTTCCAGGCATCCATGAAAACTAAAGTTATTACATTTAACGGAGTTAGACGTTAGCAGGAAGCTAGCGGAAGTTAGCTCGCTAGTTTCGCTAGTTACCTAAGCATGATATAGCATGTTCTGACTGAGAGATTTCTGAAAAAAATCAAACGTACAGTTCTGCTATCACTTCCAACATAAATGAAGACAGGAAACTAAACAGCAGTGACGTTTGTAGGGTTACTGAAGTTGGGCTAGCTGGTATATAATGATGTGCTACGTGATCGCTAGCGACACAGCTATGTTAGCATAACATAAACAGTGAAGCTGGAGGACGAACACTAACACTTTTCCACTTATAAAAGTTAACGTGAAGGTTCTTCATGGTTAGAGACAAATGCAATCGCATGGCAGGATGTTGTAAACGGACCAAACTTCAGTCAAGAGAACAACTGAGATAATCCATCCACAATATGAGGTTAGTCATTAATAGACTGCAACAACATGGGAATAGAGCAGCTGCCAGAGAATTCAACATTAATGAATCAATGGTACAGAAGTGGAGGAAGCAAGAAGAATGAGTTTAATAAAGTTTGATTTATCTGACTGCTTTGTTTCGCTTAATGTGCCTTATAATCCCGTGCACCTTATGGTCCGAAAAATACATACTGCACACTGCAGTTTAATGTTGCAAAGCACCTCTTTTTAACTTCAGTGGATATTATACATGGTTATGCTCAGGATATGTCAGCCCATTTCTACTGGAAATGCCTTTTGGTTAAACTTTCAGCAAGGAATTTGCATTTGCACTGTTACATTTTTATAAAGCTTTAATGTACATAAAAACCAGCTTCTTGTTTAAGTGAAAATAAATGGAAGGTTGTCTTTTTGCGCTAGTAATGTTGTGGAGTTGTATTTTGTCTCGCATCAATTATATCGTCGGTTATATCGTTATCGCAAATTTTCAAATATATATCGTGATAAATATTTTTGGCCATATCGCCCTGCTCTATTGTCTATCCTGTAAAATAGTCAGATATCTACTCATATTAATGTACAGAATTCACCTGCTTGCTGCTACTACTGCACATTCACCCAGTGTATATACTATATATATATATATATATATATATATATATGTTCTTCCTCTACACCCCCCCCCCCCCCCCAATTTTTGCACATGTCGAGGAGCGTGTCAGGCTACATTTCACTGTGTGTTATACTTGTATAACTATGCATGTGACAAATAATAAAGAACCTTGAACCTTGAACCTTGACAATGGCCAGAACCATAGGCACTAACTAATGGGTAGTACATTTATTCGGTTAATTCAATTTCCGTGTTATAGATGTAGCACCAAATCACAACATTAGTCACCTCAAGGAGGTTTATATTGTAAGGTACAGACCCAACACCAAAACAGAGAAACCCCAACAATCAGATGACCCAATATGAGCAAGCACTTGGCAACAGAGGGAATAAAAAAAAATAAATCTCTTTTTAACAGTAAGAAATGTTAGCCAGAAATATATTCAGGGAGGGGCGGCCATCTGCCACAACCAGGTCAGGGTGAGATTAAAGGATGTCAGAGATGTGAAACCGAAAACCAAAAGAAATAGTTGTGACTTAGGTTGTGATGCTAAAGGATGTTTGCTGTGTTCCAAATCAAAATGCAGACAGAAAGTGACAAACCGAAATCTCTGTTGTCTCTCACAAACATGGTTTCGCCACATACATCGAAACACTACTCTAATGAAATTCCGCTCAACTATCACACAAATTGTGTAAAGAATGTATTAAATTAACTCTGTGAGCCAATAATACTGATATAATTTCAAGAGATTGTCAATCTAAACCACAGAATTAACAACTCAAAGATTTTTGGCCCCGTGCTCCCAAGTTGTACCAGAGCAAATACAGCATGTCACATTCTCTTCGACTCTCTCTCTCACACACACTCACACACACACACACACACACACACACACACACACACACACACACACACAGAAACAAACTAAAGTATTGATCCTAGCATGCTAGTAATGATGTGATACCAATACCTGCATTGGTATCAATACGATTGATATTTGGATTGATCTTCTCATCTCTATTCTGGGGCTTGGGATTTTTCCCCGGTTGCTTTGTCAGACTGTTTTAATCTAAACTATAAAACCAAAGTGGTATTAGTCCTAAAAACTACATTTCCTTTAAGGGACCCAAACACTGTCTTCAATGGCTTAATGGCCTCTAAATGTCAACTTTAACCTGTCCAGAATGTACCTTCTGTAAGATCCAAGATAAATGATGGCACATACATTCAATGTACAAAGTCTTCTTTACTTGACAGACCCAAATTCTCAATAGATATGATGATTGACTACAGCTGTTTTCAGGATAAAAATTAATTCTTTAACAGTGCTCACTGGATTGACAAATATTTACGACAATCACAAAGTCCAGGGAACTCAGTGACGTGTGATTTTCCGAGGCTGATCCTGATATTTTCATTTTTAAAATGTTTGGTAAAATATGCGATCATCTTGACATGATGAGTTGAAGAGTAAATTGAACCCTGAGGCAGTGATACGTTATAAAGTTTTGATCCTACCTAAGCGCTGCATAGTGCATCTTTCCACACACCAAAGCTGTTCTAATGATTGCAAACGAACAAAGGGCCAGCATGAAGATTTTATTTTTTTTGTTTGACAAGAAGTCATTTAATTATCGTTTGACAAAATCATACTGTGAGTCCAGAGAGTCAGAAACTTAATTTAATCTTGTGTTGCATCTTCACAACGAAAATATAGAATGACTGAGCCACACACAGGGAATATGGTTGCTACTTGTTTACTGAACTTTTGCAGTCACATGTTCACAGCAACACAGGGTCCGTCTACTTCCTATGACACAAGTCTTCTACCATCCATGACATTTACTCCACACAGCCCCCAATACCACCCCTTCTAGCATTATCAGTATAACAACCTGCCTCAGTACTACATGGAAGCTCCTGTCAGGCATCATATCAGCTAAGATGAACAGGCACATGGGTCAATACATGAGCGGGACACAGAAAGGAATTGGCAAGAATACCAGCTACTGGTAGACAGAACAGTCAGCCGAGACTGCAAGACCAGACTGACCAACCTGTGCACTGCCTGGATTGATTACAAGAAGGCCTATGACTCAATGGCTGGAGGGTTGGAGGGTTTCACCCCAAGTCCAGCACCCTGAGGCTGTACGCTAAGCGGAAGGAAGGGGGCCGGGGACTGGTGAGTGTCAGCACCACAGTCCAGGATGAGACAACGAACATCCAAGAATACATTGGGAAGACGGCCCCAACTGACCGAGTGCTCAGTGAATACCTCAGGCAGCAGAAACCCAAGAAAGAGGAGGGAGATGAGAAACCATCATGGAAGGACAGGCCCCTGCACGGTATGTACCACCGGCAGATGGAGGAGGTGGCTGATATCCAGAAATCCTACCAGTGGCTGGACAAAGCTGGACTGAAAGACAGCACAGAGGCACTAATCATGGCAGCACAAGAACAAGCTCTGAGCACAAGATCCATAGAGGCTGGGGTCTATCACACCAGGCAAGACCCCAGGTGCAGGCTGTGTAAAGATGCCCCAGAGACAATCCAGCACATAACAGCAGGGTGCAAGATGCTAGCAGGCAAGGCATACATGGAACGCCATAACCAAGTGGCCGACATAGTGTGCAGGAACATCTGTGCCGAGTATAACCTGGAAGTCCCGAGGTCAAAATGGGAGATGCCCCCAAGGGTGGTGGAGAATGACCGAGCTAAGATCCTGTGGGACTTCCAGATACAGACGGACAAAATGGTGGTGGCTAAACAACCGGACATAGTGGTGGTAGACAAACAGAAGAAGACGGCCGTAGTGATCGATGTAGCGGTTCCGAATGACAGCAATATCAGGAAGAAGGAACATGAGAAGCTGGAGAAATACCAAGGGCTCAGAGAAGAGCTCGAGAGGATGTGGAAGGTGAAGGTAACGGTGGTCCCCGTGGTAATCGGAGCACTAGGTGTGGTGACTCCCAAGCTAGGCGAGTGGCTCCAGCAGATCCCGGGAATAACATCGGAGATCTCTGTCCAGAAGAGCGCAGTCCTGGGAACAGCTAAGATACTGCGCAGGACCCTCAAGCTCCCAGGCCTCTGGTAGAGGACCCGAGCTTGAAGGATAAACCGCCCGCAGGGGCGTGCTGGGTGTTTTTTTATGTGTGTGTATGTATGTGTTTTACATATTTTTATGATAGCGTTTATGATAGCATGCCCAAGCTTGCTAGCTTGTAACGAGGACATTTTTTCTTCACATTTTTTAATTCACTGTTTCATATACCACCACAGAAAATTACCTTCAATAAGATTTAAAAACATTTTGCCACATGGTGCATGAGTCGTGTCCATGAGCCTTGGGTTAGAGGACAAAACCGCATATCATATTTGTTTAGGGGGGGGGGGGTTCAGTTTGACATCAACCAGACCATTAACTGAATGCTTCTAAAATAAAATTTAGTTAAAGTTTTTACTTTTCTGCTTTCTTTTTTTGACTTCAATCAGTAAAATCTACTATCCTCTAAAACTTCAGTTTCCACAAATTAAAAATGATTTGGAGTTTCAGTATATTTTCTATGTTTCTGCATAAGATTACTACAATACTACATAACAGGCACGTGCAGGGGGGGGCGCTAGAGGGGCTTGAGCACCCGCCCCTTTCCTGATGGGTGCCCAAAGTGCCCTTTTGTTGAGGCAACTTTTTAAAAAGAAAATTATTATTATTATTTTTTTAATGTGTGTGTGCGTGCAGAGTCCTGTCTGTGCCCCTCAACAATAATATTTAACTATTAATCACAGTTTTGCTAAATAAAAGGATCTGGCTTGCATCAGTCACATGATCACATTTAACCAATGATCGCCCTTGACGGCAGAACGCGCTGGTTACGAGCTGGGAACGAGCTCACAAAGAGCACGCGCATTTGTTGCGGTCCGGAGCTGTAGGAGAAACACAAGTTAACTCAGAGACACAGACTGATGCGACAAAACCAGTAAGTAGGTGTACAGCGTACACTGTAGTGTATAGCACCCAGGAGTATTAGCTTATTATGTACACGTTGGTAAGCTGTCTTGTTGCAACTGACGAACTGAAACAAACGAGCGTGCTGTGTGTGCAACAACGCGACAAACATTACCTGTCCTTGTATTAACTGCACAAGTAGTGCTGGTCATAGCTGCTGGCTACCTGTGTAAGGCTGTCATGGGTCTGTAGCTCTGTCACCGTTTTAGGGAACACATTTCTTTTTAAAGTAAGTTACAGGGCTTTTCCTGCCTTTCTGGAGGGATTATATTTCACTAAAAAACGATCTAATATGCATGTCCACATAATTATGCATTATTATAATATTTTAAAAAACACACGCTGTATTTTAAAAAACATACATTAAGAAGCAGATTATATTAGATTTATATTTTAAATAAGACTAAATTTGAATTTTACAGCAGTAAAATGATTGCATCTCTACAGTTTAAAAATGTAATAAGAGTGGATAGTAAAACAAATGGAATCATCATAAATACATTATTTCATATTTATTACTTCCCCCTCCTCATTGCTTTATTATTGTAGCTCTAGTAATAAATATGTAAGGATTCTGGATCAGCACAGTGATGCCCATAGTCTATACAGTATTCTGAAGAAGGTCTAAAATGTCATTGTGTGTGTGTGCATGTGTGTGTTTTATTTAGATGGATTTTTAAAAAAAAATATTACTCATGATATAACATTGTCCAGACATGCCTGGTAAGGACATGAGGAGGAAACGGTAGGAGCTGTGTGAGGCTACTAAAGGCAGTGCTATAACATTTTTCTGTCATCATTTAGATTAAGTGCAAGAGTTGTTAGGTGTGGATAATTAAATTATAGTTTATTGCAATAGCAAGTTGTGCCTTGTTCTCAGATGGACAGCAAGTGGAGAGTGATATATGAAATGATGGGATAGAAGGAAGAAGAGAAGCAAAGAGTGATTCACAGGCAGAGCCTAAATTATTTCTCACAGTTTTTTGTGTCCTTATGGTTCCAAGCGCTGTCACCAATCTTTGCATTTTGTTATTATCTCATGATACTTGTTTAATCAGCTACCATCTCTCCTATGGACTTTTTAATGTCTACAGTCTCAGATCAGCACAGCCCTGCCCTCCAGCACTATCAGCAGCAGGAGCAGCAGAAACCCCTCAACAGCAACATTGTACTGTGACTGTAGCTCAGGTGGCAGAGCAGGTCAGCCACTCATCAGAAGGTCGGTGGTTTGATCCCAGGCTGCCTCCTGGCTGCATGCCAAATATCCTTGGGCAAGATACTAACCCCATGTTTGCCTACTGGTGGTGGTCAGAGGGCCTGGTGGCGCCAGTGTCCGGCAGCCTCGCCTCTGTCAGTGCGCCCCAGGGTGGCTGTGGCTACAATGTAGCTTGCTATTGTCTGTGTGTGAATGGGTGAATGACTGAATGTAGTGTAAAGCGCTTTGGGGTCCGTAAGGACTAGAAAAGCGCTATACAAATGCAGGCCATTTACCATGTACCCATCAGGTAAAACATCGGCGACATTTGCTTTGCCTTGTTGCCCATATTAGATTCTTGATGAATGTGTGTTGTTGTTATTCAGCCTGGCTCAATGTGCCCCTTTTTAACTTTGAGCACCCGCCCCTTTAAACCTCTCTGCACGGCCCTGCTACATAACATCAAATAACATAAAAGAGATATGAGGCTTTTGAAAAAATTATTAGAACATAAGAACATAAGAAGACATAAGTGTGTGGTGCTTCGCTTCAGTAGCTCCACATGGCAATGGATCCATCGGTGTCATTCTGTTTCACCTGATAAATCAGGAAGATGGTGATGAGCAGGCCCTGCAGCTATAGGGCTTTGGAGTTGACGTCACGCCGCAATGCATTATGGGAGCGCAGCGCCATTTTCGGGGTCTACGAATCAAACCAAACACACTGTGTTGGAACGACGACTAAAAGAAAGATGCTTAAAAGCAGCTCAAAAGAGAATGAACTGTATAGAGACCGATTTCATTCAGAGGCGAAGCAGCGGTACTTGCAGAAAATAGCGTGCATTGGAAATGTGGACCAGTATGAAATACGGCCGTGGAGTAGAAACCCTGAAGACCAACCGCTACTGACGTAGCCTGACATATTTTCGTACCTTATCTGTGGAATCAGCGCGTACAAGTCGTCATTCAAGCAAAGGTAAGTCAGCTCGAGTACTGCGAGTGAAATGTGTTTGATTTCCTTGCAAACATTCAGATTAGTGCAGCATAAATTCATTCATGAGGGGAAATTACAGTGAGAACATGTGGAGGCTGTTAGGTGGATAACATAGCGAGTTCAGTGCATTGATGTGACATTCTCCTGAAGGATTGTTATTCTTTATGGTTAAAGAAATTGCACTAATTTATTCATATTTATTATAAATAATCCTAATTAAACATCTTGCTTCCATGTTTGTATCTTGTGTCACTAAAAATACAATTTATTTTAATTTTATATATTGATCAATGACCTGCAGAATCTCCTTATCATATTAAGGGATTCATAATTGTCACTTTATGCTTTCTCCATCTCTAAAGTGATGACATCCTTGCATTACCGGTACATACTTTAGGTTCATTTTCTGCAGGCAGATTTACACTATAACATGCAGCGTTCTATAGATGGACACATAAAGAAATGAAAAATTACATGTATGTGCTAACTTTCTAAACACTTTGTTACATTTATGATAAAGTAGATAAAACACATTTACGTCGGCCTTGGCTCAAAGTTCATTTAAAGACAAGAACTATGTCTGTGTGTGTTTCAGGTCCTGCACTCTCAAAGACTGAATGAACCAGCATTGCAGCCATGGGTCACCGTGAGCATCACAGGGAAGGTTGAAGCTGCCCACTGCACCTGTAAGGCCGGAGTCGCAGAGACCTGCAGCCATGTCGCTGCTCTTCTGTTTAATGTAGAAGCAACAGTGTTGATCCGTGGCACAAGGACTGTTACAGATGAACCTGCATACTGGGTTTTGCTGGGTAATATGACCAAGATACAGCCAGAGGTTGGCCATAAGATAGACTTCTCCTCTTCAGCTGCCCAAAAAAAGGCTCTTGATCAAAACCTAAACAGACCATCTGTAGTGACAGGTAAAAGGAGCCGTCCTCAAAACAGAAAAATCCCACCTGCTACTTTGGAGGAGTTGTCACTGCTATTGGATACTTTGCTGGAACACAGTAAAGCTGTGGATTGTGGGAATGACCCATAATGTTTTATCTAGGGGTCTACATTTATGCCTGTAGTGCACTGCCGTGTAAATAATTTGCATTTACTGAATATATACTGACTGAGTACCACTGTTCAAAAGTTGAATAAAGAAACAAACTAATTTTTGCCTCTTTTTTTTTATTGAAACCACCTTATAGAACATCACATCAGTTACAATGTAGAATCCATGTCATTTATAGTTTACAAATGACAAAATGTTTACACAAAATCATGAGTGTTTACATGACATCACCCACTACTAACATTACTTTATTTACTGTATCTTTTGAAAAAATACAGCAATTTTAACAGCACAAGACTTAAGAATATTTAACAGGAGCAGGTTTCATTCTTCCCTGGTTTTATTATCACACTGTTCACCAAAACGCAGCAAACCTTCACCATCTTATCCAGAAGGGTCAACTCTTCACCCTCACATGGAAGAAGTAATCTGATTGGCATGGTGGTATGTTTGCAGCAGGTCCCTTGTGTAGCGCTGGAACCCAGTCACGATGTTTCATCCATTTCATAGGCTGGTTTGCTGCAATAATGCCAAATAATTAGCATCTCTATAGATAGAAGGTAGTTCTGCAAAATCACTCAGTAGGATGTTTGTTCTAATTTGCTATGAGCTCAGAGCGCATCGAAAATAAAACTAATAGGCTATAAAGAGTGATATGAACATATTTAGAACTTACCGGAATGAAAATGTCTGGAGCACCAACAGATATTTGGAGATGGAAGAGAACTGCACGTCAGCTCGTCTCACAGCTGCTATCCAGGCTAGACGCCTTCGTTTGGTAACATCAATACACGAGCTGCTCATGTTGCTTCCAGGTTGGGAAAGAATGAAAAGATAAACCATTTTCAACCTTATTTTCTTGCCGGTTGTGTGATCGAACATTGCAGCCGACCACACAGCAAATACGAACCATGGCTGTTGTGTGTGACTTCGCTCCCTTTTCACTTGCGCTAGACCCCCAAAATGGCGGATCGGGCCAAAATCCTTTCCACGCCCACCCCCCGTGACATCACGCTCCAAAGCCCTATAAAGACAGGTAGATGAACAGGTGGTTAGTTCACTAAAGAGGCAATTAGATTATGTGCAGCTCTATAATGCTGGTGGTGAGAAGGAGAGTGATGTAACTACTGCTTCAACACTGCAATGATTAGATTTTACTCTGAAGCTTGTTACGAGTTATGTGGTGGAGGATATGCTACCTGTTTCAAGTTGGTAAGGTTTATACACGCATGCAAGATTCACTGTTCAAAGCGTCGCAGTGGACATGGTCAAAGATATTAGATATTTATTTTTAAAAAGAAAAGTATGATTCAATATTTAAATATTAAATAATATACCATGTTACTGCTACTGTCCTTTAATGTCAGTCATAAGGGTGGTACTTTAAGAGCCATATATTTTAAGAGGTCAGACTCATTGTGAAAAGTTTGAGAACCACTGTGCTAGATCACCTGCTGGGGAAAAAAAGAGAAGAAAACAAGCATAAAGACAACAACGCATTAAGGAAACCACAGCCTAGGTAAGTACAAGTAACATTAAATTATAAATATTGAGTGTTGAGCAGCACACACGACCAACAACCCATGATATTCTTTGAGGCAGCAGCCAAGAAAGATAGTGTGTGTCTGTGCACTCCTGTGAGACCAGAAGTCTTGCTCTAAGCTGACTGATAGATACACCTCCCTTTTTTTTTTTTACTAGTTCACTGACTTTGAACACTGTACCGTGTACTACTTACCAACAGCCTTACTATAAATATTTTCATCCCTTGTGTTGGAGTGCCATCTTGTGGCCCAATTGAGAAGTGTTATACTAAATGCTAATGCTCTTAAGGGGTGGTATTAGATTGACGTAGTTCCTTAGCAGGTTTGTAGTGGAGGAATTGGAGGCCAGTTATATTAACGGTTAATATAAGGGTATGTTCAACTGGGTTTTTTTGTCCTTGATCATAGAAACCAGACCACCACATCCCTCTACACTAACTACTACTATATAACTACTATAACATAACTCAGCACTGAACTGACATGCACCATCCTGTATATGTATTATCCAGCTCGCATTACACACCATGCATGCACGATGCTGAAGGTTGTCGACCCTTGAGCCTGAGTGAAAGATTGTTGCCCTTCATTCAAGGGCTGGACTATGACCCAGTCTGAAAAATCCCCTTGATGAGAGGCAACAAGCTGGGGTGATTATCTTGACTGTCTTGCTACCTTTACATTGGAGGTTTTCCCAGTGGATGAAAGGATTGTACACTGCTCCTTTGGGTCAGAGATCAGATTTTCGATGTACCAGTCGATCTATGTCCCTACCTTTACCTAGGGTCACAAGCTTTAGGTAGTGACTGAATGAACAAGATTGTAGATACAAGCAGCAGAGCTTTCCCAGAACCAACTAACTAATGGTTGTTGCATTTGGAGCAGACAGTATGAGAAATGCCATACTCTATGTGGCATTTCTATTTTGCTTATTACGATTCTGATATAATTATAGAATATCTGAACAAATGTAGAAAGTATAGGTATACAATGTGACAAGCTTAAATGCATGTGGCTCCACATTATTGCCCCTCCTGCATTCTCAGGAGTTGGGAATTTGGTCACCCCCATCCTTAGCACTCACCATTCCACAGCGTTTGAACTGTTAACATATGAGGGAGGGACTTTGATAAATGATAATAATCATGCTGAAGTGGCAACCCCTAACCCTACTCAAGTAAATTTAAGTGTTTACTTCCAAAAGTACTTTTATTGCACCACATTCATTCACTCATGAGCTACTGTAACATGAATCAAATGACTGAATTGCAGTCAAGTTCTATAGAATCTTGCTAATGACCTCCTAATTGTATTCATGTGTGTTACAACAGGGACACATGAAAAAGTTTCACCGGCTGTCAACACCTGCCGTCGAGGACTGGAATTTGAGACCCCTGGTGTAGAGGAGATAAAGGAAGCAGCAGACGGCTTTCAGCTGGAGCTTAAAAGAGTGCTGTCTCTCAATCATTCAATCCAGACTTCAGGAGCTTGTTTGAATCACTCAATCAACAGTAATGGCTGTTTCGCCAGCTATTACCCGAACACACCCAGACACAAAGCCTGGAGGGAGGAGACAAAAAAACACACATACCCACACACCAATATGGGAGGAACCACACACCAAAACAGATAGCATGTGATCACTTTCCATAACATTTCATTGAATCATAACTTCACAAATTTAGGATAAAGGTTTATTCCTGACAAAGACTAATGATGAATTATTAATAATTTATTTTACAATCTCTGTCTTACAATACAAAACACCTTGAGGCTACTGCTGTTATGATTTGACGCTTTATAAATTAAAATCGAATTAAACTTAAAATTACTTAAAATTTAATAACTACATTCTATTGCATACAGCAGTGATGGGATGGCCAAACTGGTGTTTGCTACAAGCTTTTGCTAAATATATAACTGGTATAAATAAGTAACTAATATCCACGTCATCAGGCAGATTTATCCTTTTAGGTCGCCGCCTCCTGTTGAAATCAACCACTTAAACCTACCAAAGGGATGCATGGCTCATTAAAACTGAAATGTTTCAGTACTTACCCAAAAGGAACATCAAATTTTAATTACACAGATTTGAATGCTAAACACAATGGGGACTAATACTGTTCTCTTCTAAAATCAACTGAAAATAACAACAATAATCACTTAAAAGAAAACAACATTTTGAGCAGAACAATCAAATATATTAGTCACAATGTACCAGAAGTACTTTCAACTGTACTCAAAAAGCAATTTAACGCAGTTAAGGATTTAGCAAACCACAAGTTGACCATCAACACTGACTCAAATTCTAATCTTACAAGTGGGTTTAGATATCCTGGACAAGACCCCATTAGCACCAGCTTGCTTAAAGTATGTAACAAGAAGGGAATCCCTGCAAGAAGTTACAAGGGTGAACAACGTAAGTACAGATTTTACAGAAATCAAATGTAATGGAAAATATTCTATTTTCTTCTCACATTTAGATTTAGGTGTTTAGGATTTCACTGTAGAGTTTTGTATAACATTTTATTTCTTAGGTGACGAAATGTGTGTGTCAATATGATGAGGTGTAACTGCTTTGCTATGCTCAACTGTGCTATCTGCAGACTGCGTTTCTTTGAACGAAACTCCCAGTGCCAGATGATTACAACAGCAGTCCCCAACCTTTTTTGCACCACGTACCAGTTTATGTCTGGCAATATTTTCACATACCGGCCTTTAAGGTGTCGTGGATAAAAACAACAAAATAAAACCAGTACCAAAAAAGAAGATTCACTCATAGCACACAAGTTAACAATAAAAACCAATACAAACCCTGGAAGCCATAAATTTCACACCCGAGCATCAACTCTCGCTGCCCGGTACCAGACGGTACTGGGGGGTTGGGGACCGCTGCATTACAATACAAAATTCAGGTAATGCTGAAGCCAGGAATTAACTAGTCATCATACACCAAGGAACACAGCAATGTGTGGAGGTTTGACAACAATGTGAGGAGGTAAATGGAGGACATAAAGGCACATGAGATAGTAAGGCAGAAAAAGGACACATGGGAACACAGCTAAAAAGAATATACTAAAGAGATCTGAGGAAGCAAAACTGAACATAATGCACATGAGATAAAGACAAAAACAATTTTTTAAAGGAAGTGACAACAGAGACGGAGACTAGACAAGACACAGGGAAGGTAACCAAATCCAAAACCACTAAGTTGAAAGCTGAATCAACATCAAAAACCTAAAGCTCCAGCATATAATAATCCCAAGACATAATTACATGAACTGAAAAATGGGTAGGTAATCTCTGAAAGCAAGAGCAAAGAACAAAATAACTCAAAACAATGACCCAGGAGCCCTGACAAATACTCAGTTTACGCAAATGCACCTTAACTGGACATTGCTTTATTTTGTTTTGCTTTTACAACACAGAACAACCACAGAAAGACTTTTCGAGCGAAACTATGACTGATGTGCTTCCTACACACAAAAAACAACAAGATATTTTTTTAAAAATGCATTCATTGTTTTACATGACTTTACAAGCACAGGCAGGTGTCAGGTGTCAGGTTAAAGGACTTGATTACTTTGAGGTGAGGAGGTTTTGGCTTTAATTTGAACATAATAAAAATTAAGATTATTAAATAAACAATAAAATTGACAGTTAATAAAGAAGTTAGCTAGCTTGTAACTAAGACTTTTTTTGTTTCATATACTACCATACTGCTAGAAATTTACCTCCAATAAGATTTAAAGTAAGAGAATACTTAATGTCATGTGGTGCGTGAATCATGTCCATGAGCCTATGGTTATTCTTTGCTATAGCACACTGAAAATGCTTTAATTTCGTACTTGACAAAACTGTTATTTTCTTCCAGTTTGACACCATCCAGATATTTAACTGGATGTTTCTGGAATTAAATTCAAGTTTTGACCTTAGTTGTTTTCTTCTTTCTTTCTTTCTTTCTTTCTTTCTTTCTTTCTTTCTTTCTTTCTTTCTTTCTTTCTTTCTTTCTCTTTCTTTCTTTCTTTCTTTTCAGTAAAATCTACTATCCTCAACAACTTCAGCCTCCACAAATTAAAAAAGATTTCAGTATATTTTTTCAAATGTTTCTGCACAGGATTACTACAATACAACATAACATCAAATAACATAAAAGAGATATTAGGCTTTTGAAAAAATGTTTTGCTATTTATGTTGTACATAAAAAAGCTGCAAGAAAAAAGTCCCCCAGCCATATATCTCCTGCTTCTCCCACTCTATAAAAGCAAATATTACTTTTTTTTCATAAAGGACAATTTAAAAAATCACCATCATGTCCTGACCTCTGAGTCAATTTGTGACAGCCTAACTCAGTGCAAAGGTTAAAGTCAGAGTGTGTGGCTTCACTTCAGTAGCTCCTCACGACAATGTGTCATTATGTTTGACCTGATAAATCATGAAGCAGGTAATGAGCAGGCCCAGCAGCTATAAAGACAGGCAGATGAACAGGTGGTTAGTTCACAAAAGAGGCAGTTAAATTTAAAAAAAAAGAAAAAAAGTTGCCGCTCAATAATGGTGGTGGTGAGAGGAAGAGAATGCTGTAACTGCGACTCCTTCAACATTACAATGACTAGCTTTCCAATGAAGCTTGTTACTAGTTGTGGAGGATATGCTTCCTATATCAACTTGGTTTAAACAGAAGTAAGGTTTATACATTCAAGCAACATTCACAGTTCAAAGCATCACAGTGGAGGGGAGGGGGGGTTGCTTCTCCTTTCCGAAACTGTAGCAATCAGAATTATTGTCTGAAGGCCAAGAAAAATGCCCAACAGACTTTTTTTTTTCTTTTACCAAGTCAATCATTACGACTTTTGCTATATTGGTCCACTTCATTGTCGTGGTTTATTTGATCTTTATTATTTATTTATTTATTTTACTTTTAAATTATTACAATCAGAATAGACCAGCCTGATGAACAGGAAAGAGAAAGCCAAAAATAAAAAGAAGTTGGGAAGACTATTAACAGGAGGATCAGTTTTAAAGTTGTTCATTTTCGCTAGCTCAGTGTAGTTTCTCTTTTATCACATGTATTTATTTTTAGGATATGGATCAACATGCAAAGGCATTCTCAGCAAACACTTATATCTGTATTATTAATAGATAATGGTGAACAAGCAGATACAGTGAAATATTACTAAATATTATTTTATTAAATATAGAAATCTTCATAAAAAGCACTAGTTACAAAGGAAAACAACAGTGGCACTCACTGCTATGACAGCAAATCCAAAGCAGAAGCCCATAGTGATCTCGGTTTGGACGAACTCCCTACAGGACTGATAAAGTGGAGGGAAAATGGTCATTATTTGGTATATAACTGACAAGCAGACAGCAACACCAATTTCATCTAATAATAGGTCAAATGTAGACCTGGGAAGTAACGGAGTACAAATATTTTGTTGCTGTACTTAAGTAGAATATTCAGGAAGTTGACTTGATTATTTATGTTTCTGACGTTTTACTTTTACTCCCTACATTTTAAAGCAAATATCTGTACTTTCTACTCCTTACACTTTTAGAAAAGACATGCCTTGAAACATAAGCCTGAAAAGTAATATACTAGAAGACAATCCTATTAGTGTGTCACTATGTTGTATGGTATCACATGCAAAGATGTAAAAGACGCTAACCTACGTAATTTATGCACAATATATAGCGGCATAAATAGTTGGTTAAAGTTACGCCAGTGTGGGTGTTTTTTGTTTGTTTGTTTTTTAAATGAGTGCAGATTGCCATAAGCTGTGACTGCAGTTTTCTGTTCAGTCCTTGTGCCAGAAGAGGCATGTTGTTTTGTTTGTTTGTTAAGCCACTTAAATGAACCTAACAACTGGTTTGTGGAGTGCCCTAATGGACACTAATTTTTGCTCAAAATGTCATTAATTTGTATGAGGGGTGAGAAGAGAGCGATGGGTGTCTACATTTTCTCCAGCCATCTGTAAAACACATGGAAAACTCTGCCATCGTTTGGGCCTGCTTTTCAGCCAATTATGTTAGGAATCTATTCCAAATTTATGAAATTATGAAGTTAATTATGAATGTAACATCATACATTTATACAGTCCAAAAGTTTAACTGCACTGTTGGGTCTTAACAAGGTTCCAAGTAGTGCTTCAACATGCAACATATAGAAATGAGAGTGAGACAAAACAAAAAAAGTCAAGTGGAAGACCCAAAAAAATTTCACCAGCACTAAGCTGAGTACTGAGGATCCAATTGGTTGTCTGTCAAAACACTGGACAATCCTCGACCCAAATTATGACCGATACCGGTGCCAACTGGTGCAGTCAGCACCAGTAACCATCAGACGGCATCTGAGACTGAGGGGCTTCAAAAACGATAAGCATCTTTAATAGCTTCTTCTCCTCGAATGCCACAGAACTAACTGTTTGGACTTTGCAAGACAGCACCAAACATGGGAGATTGAAAGGTGGAAGAAAGTTTTATTCTCTGATGAGAAGTATGGCGGCACAGTGGAGGGGACACCATAATGGTCTGAGGTGCTTTTTCCTTTAGTGGAACCTTGCAGCTTCAGGAAGTGGAGGGGCATCGAACGCCGCTGGTTATGTCCAGATGTTGCAGAGAGCATCCCCAATTGGGTTTTTCAACAGGACAACATTACAGTATATAATAATGGATTGCATTTATGTAGCGCTTTCCGAGACCCTCAAAGCACTTTACAATTCCACTATTCATTCACTCTCACATACTGGTGGAGGCAAACTACAGCTGTAGCAGACTGACAGAAGCAAGGCTTCGGCTCCTCTGGCCATCACCGGTAGGTGAAGTGTCTTGCCCAAGGACACAACGACCAAGACAGACAGAGCCGGGGAACGAACCGGCAACCTTCCGGTTACAAGATGAGCTTCCCAACCCCCTGAACCACCTTTTGGCATTTGCCAAAAGGACAAGGGACTTCTTCCAAGGGAATAATATCACTCTTTTTGGCCATCCTTATGCTCCTCCTGATCTAAATCCAATTGAGAACCTTTGCGGATGGATGGCAAGGGAAGTTTACAAAAATGGACAACAGTTCCAGACAGTAGACCAATCAATCAAGCCTTTTATTTGTCACATGCAAAGTTTACACCTGCAGTGAAATTGGAGGAATGTTCCCACTCACATCATGGAAAGGCTTTGTGGTCCTAAAGTTTTGATCAGCTGTAAAACAGCCTGTTTTATTTTAAGCATTGTTTTCAATAAACTGCAGGCTCAAAAATGTTTTGTTTCACTCCCATTTCTTGTTGCATGTTAAAGTTCTACTTGGAACCTTGTTAAGATCCAACCATGCAAAATAAGATTTTTGGCATTTTTAAGTGGTCTTAAACCTTTGCTCAGGACTGTGTAAATTGTATTATAGGCAACAACTTCATTTTTCAGCTTGAGAGTGATCCCAAACACACAAAAAATATACATGAAACATAATTATTCATGGAGTGCCCTCCCTTGAGCCCAGACTCCAATATTTTGAAGCAGTGTGGGATCATCTTGACTGGAACCAATAACAGTCAAAATCTGAAAGCTTTTCACAAGTTCAGGCTGTGTTAAAAAGTAAAGGTAATACCAAATATTGGCCCCCAAGCTCTATTTTTATAGAAAGCCATGGGTGCCAAAATGAATTCAATAAATACATCATTGAATAAGTAATTAAAGGTTTAAATAATTATTTAGTCCAGATTTCCAGGGACAGTCTTTGTTTTCCTGATGAACATCAGTAATATAATCATAGACAAATTTATTCCTTTTTCATGTTGACTGCAAACAATTTTACATATATGATCATAATATGTAAAATTACATACCTAAACCATAATTGATGACCTCATATCAAATTTGTACGTAGACTGAGACTGTACCTAGACTGTTTGAATTGTGTTATACTATCTAATCTTTATTCACAAACTCTTAAATATCAGCAATTCTGCAGGTGAGAGAATAAAAGTTCAAACTGTCGGGAACAGGTTATATCGCTTCAGTTTGAAATCAGCTGGAAGCGCAACATTTTCACTGATTCGTTTACTTACAGGATGTTTATGTGATTACAATGATAGGTTTATTTTGGGCTTTCATGCTCAGAAACATAAGTAAATAAAAACCACAGTCTTCTATCTTGCTTATTATGATTATGATATAATTATAGAATCTCTGAAAAAATGTAAAAAGTATAGGTATACAGTGTGACAAGCTTTAAATGAATGTGCCTCCACATTATTGCCCCTGATGGATTCAAAAGACATTGCCATCATTTTTAATGAAATACTAAATGCTGTTTAGTGGCATTACTACTCGTGGTTGCATAGTTTACATCACAGATAACAGATATCCATATGGTCGAAGACCAGCTAAGGACCAGCCAGGTGGATATTCTAAGTGACTTTAACTACAAGGAATATTTGACATTCCAGTTCAATTTTATAAAACCAACCTGAGGTTTTGATGTGCATTCATATCCTCTTGAAGACCTGCATTCACAGGAGTCAGGGTTTTGGTCGTGCCAGTCCTTAGCACTCACTATTCTGCAGCATTTGAACTGTCAGCAAATGAGGGAGGGACATTCATAAATGAAAATAATCAACAAAATTCTACACTACTGTGTTTTTATCACCATGATGATTATAAAATCATTATCACTGCAAAACAATTAAATCCAGAAAATAGTGAATATCAGTATTAGATGCAATCAAACATTTCTTTGACTGCAACAGTGAAAATATTATCTAACTCAAATTTGAAATTTTATACCAAGCTGGATAGCAATGTGCATCTCTGGGGCCTTCCAGTGCTACTGCTAAGTATGGACAGACTTGACTATTCAAACGTGAGACCTCAATCTGACCCAGAAACCAAACAGCAGTTTCCATTGGAAAAGCTGACAGAGTGAGAAAACATGACCAGGAGTGTGCTTGTTGTTTGTTTTATAATAATGCACTTGTGTAAGACTGGCAGCATCAAATTTTTTCTGACCTGGTTTCTTTCAACAGCTGCAATGATGCCAAAGATCATCATGATGATCATTCCAATCCCCATGAGGCCTGCGAACTGTACATGGAACAATACTTAGAACATTACCACATCATCATTTTGTTCTAGTTTTGTTCGTTGTAAAATTAACAACAAAAAGATAAACAGGTATCACTTTCTTTGTTATCTTGTTTAATGTGGACTCTTGTACTTACTATTGTGAGCATGAGGACTTTCTCAGAACATGCAGCATATATTCCCAGGATGGAGACACCTAGGGCGACAATGGCAAACAGAAATATCCAGCCCAAACCTGGCATAACCATATTTGACATGTCCTCCGGGAAAATAGGGAAACAACACAAACAAAAATTAACAAAGCATCATTTCTTGGAATGAACAACATTGTTCTGTCTTGAGTGTTTATATGCTAATGGGACAAATAAGTAGCCCTGAATATTGTATTTCTATTGTTATACATCAGAAAACTGTGAAGCTTTTATTTTGATATGTGCATAGACAGGAAGCAGGAAGTGCAGAGAACATTGGAAAAAGCATGGCTACACCTTTGAAATCTGTTGTGTTGAATCCAAAATAATCCTTCAGAGGAGTCCTTCAGAAAGCAATGGTGTTTTGTGACATTATTTTCTACCTTCTTTGAAGTACAGTAGTTGTAGTTTGTAGCTTCTGAGCTAATGATACAAATGTATGCTCACCTGCTTATTTTTTGTTGTATTATTATTCAGATGTATATCTACAAGATACTTATTTTGTAGTCTCCTACGTTACTGCCTAACTATAGTTACCTGCTGATTATATGACAATCCATTAAGAGTTTTGTTTTATGTGTTTTTCACTCCAGTTCAATGATGTCAGGTCAACAGGATTGCTATGTTCGAAGTCATTGAAGGAGCAAGTATGCTCACCTTCCTGGCTCTTGAAAAGGAGTTTGGCTGGTTGTTTATCTATGTTCATGCTCAGGGACTTCAACACATAGAGAGAACAGTACAAACACCAAAGACAATTGCCCAAGAAAACTGGTTTGTAGGTTAAGTTACATTTAAAATTGTTTAAAATATTTGAGGTGGTAGGTACTGGAGTCCAATAGAAACGGAAAGCATATTTAATTAGCTGAAATGAGCCAAAACATCACCCCATTATGACATAAGACATGGTTCATGACTAAATCGTCCTCAGTGCTCATGAATGCATTTCAGGGCATTTGTTTCAGAGCACTACTGAACTCTTTTACACTATAACAACAACGCAATATAGTTTCAACAACAAGTCATCATGACATCACGACTTTATCATTCATCCATTCCTCTTCTACCTCTTGTCCAACTCCTGGAGCCTATTCCAGCCACCTCCTATGTACATCCTGGACAGGTCGCCAGCCTGTACCTGGGCTAACACAGAGAGAAAGGCAAGTATTCCTGCTCACAATCATAATTTAAAATCACCAAGTAACCTAACCCCACTAACTGCATGTCTTTGGACTGTGGGAGTAGAGACCCCGCACAGACACGAGGAGAATATACACACTTGAGCAAGTATTTGCATATTTGGTCCTCAGCTGCTGTGGTAACTGCACTTTAGCAATGAGTGAAACCCCTGGAATGATAACAATGCCTACGAGCTGTTTTAACATTTAGCTAAAGTGTGCACACGTTCACAGCGTTTATCAGCCAAAGAGCAAAGATTGCTCTCCACTAAGTACAAGCTTTAAACACTGATGGATGACCTCAGAAGCAGTCTGTCATACATGACACTGACAATGATGTGAGCAATATTTGTGCATGTCTGCAATTTTTAATCAAAAAAACATCCAACTGCCCCCTAATATTTTTTTTTTTACATTACTTTACTAAAGAAAACGTTGGCTTAAAAGTCTTATTATGTTTTAAAGTTTACACTCCTAATCTGTCTTTCATGTACACATTTCACCAAAGACAAATGTACAGCCAAACAGAAATTGTTCAAGCCTCTGATGAGTATAAACTATGTGCTTTATAGTCTTTCATTTCTCTTACGGTGTGCAGTAAGTAAAGAATGGTAGCCGTTGCTAACCATCGTTCATCACCCAAAAAAACTGAGCTTATAAACATTTCTCCAACCCCAGTTCCAAAAAGGTGGGAAACTTCCTAAAACTTAAATAAAAATAGAATGAAATGATTTTCTGACCTAGTAAACCCAAATCTTATTCACTATAAAATACAGAAAGCATATTAAACTGGAAAAATGTATAATTTCAAGAGACATGTCTCAAAGAAGTTGAGAAATCTAAAAAGTACTATAAAGAGCAGACATGCACCAATCTGCTAAAACTGTGTCTACAAACTGAGGAGCAATTTCAAAAAAATGCTCCTCAATAACAGATTAAATGCTGCGTTGAGGCTGTCATTTTTAGCATCTATACGTAATGACACACTGAATTTAAAGATTAGGCTTGGACTGACTGGACATGAAATGGAATTAAAATAATAAAGGTAGTAAGTCAGACTCCGGGGCACTGGAAAATCAAATACATAAAATGAAATAATACAAAAATTGAACATAAATAATTTCTTAAGTCAAAAATAAAGAATCAGGAGGCAAAAACAAAAACTCAAAAGGCTGATTTGAAGACCCAGGACAGTAATAAAGTATATAATCTCTCTGATTTAAAGCGTAGTTTGTGTTTTGATTTTGATTAAATGCTCAGTTCAGATTGTGTAAAATATTTTTTTCAGAAATGATTGTATTATATCTGTCACGTCACTGGGTTTGGTGACCCAGTGCTTGTGTTTTTGGCTTAAGTTATACTCTTTGAACTATGGTTTTCTGTTTGTATTATATTTATAGTTCCTGGTTTCTAGGTTTCTGTTCTCTGTGTGTTCTATGCTTAGTCTTAGTTTTCTGTCTTTATTTTTTCCCTGTGTTCTACGTGTAGTTACTTTTATCTCTGTGCTTCCTGTTCCCTCTGTTCCAAGGTCTGTCATGTTTCCACGTCTGTGTGTCAAATATGGGTCGTTATGTCTGATTTGTCCCAGCTGTGTTCCCACCCATTCCCCATCCTCTTGTTGTCCTGCCTGTGTATTTAAGCCATGTGTCTACCTTTGTTTGTTGTTGATTCGTCTGCTTGTCATCCTGTTTCATCTGTGTTTCTCCTGCTGCTGGTTCCTCTGTGTTTCAAGGTTTTTTCCCCTTTTCCTGGTTCTGTGTCTCAAGTTCCATGTTTCTGGTTAGCTTTCCCAGTTTAGGTTTATCTTAGTCTCTAGCATTCTCTGCTTTTTTGTGTGTCTTGCCTCCCACTGTAAATAAAGCTCACGCTCAGTAAGTGCCTGCTCTTGAGTCCACACTCTTCACCTCAAGTCAGATCGTGACACCATCATATATTAACTATTTTTTGGCTTTTTCAGTTTTTTTTTTTTTTAATATATTCAAATAATCTCTAGCTTGTGTCTAAATTGGTACAGGTGGATTCAAAGGACATGTTGTTGTTTCTTACCTGTGTGCTGTTGGCAGTACGCTTTACTACCAAGGGAATAAGTGTACATCCCAGGATCTGAAGAAACAGAATCACAGTATGTTAGAATATGTGATGAACTCGTTTGCTTATCTTTCAAACTATAAATTAATAAAATGGTAACTATCAAATTTGATTTTCATACTGAACTTTACATTTTGTATGAAAAAAAAAAGTTTAACATACATTTTCTAATGCTCATAACTTTTTAAGTTACGTGTCATACCATCAGTTAAGAAAGCACATGATTTTTCTTTTTATTCCTCGGGGTTGAGATCAGCTTTTCAATTAAGTTATTGTATGAAAGATGTATTTTCTATAGTCATTGATTTGATTGCATACTTTTTTATTAAGATTTTTTGCCTGACTGGAGAAATATATATTAAAAGCTAATCAAACACCTCATTTAATGCTTCAACCTCCATTGCCTTTTGGTTATTACATTACTACATTATTATATTACTTTTTTTTTTAAATTTGATCGGGGTGTTATTTATACATTTAAAATCTATTTGCACTTTATGAAGATTTTTTTTTTATTTACATCAAGTATAGAAAAAAAAATGCTGTTTTCCTTTCTTTGAAGTGACCTTGGCCTGTCTGTTTTTTGTTTGGTTTATTTCGGGGGCGGGGGGTGTTCCTCTTTAAGCATACCAAAGCGAGTAAAAGCTGAAAATCTTTTTTCCATCTTTTTTTCTTTCACCCCCCCCCAAAAGTAAGAAAAACAACACACACTGAAATAAAATCAGAAACACCAAAGTTTCCACTTACCGCAAAAAATGAGTTGAAGCCAATAAAAACACGCTTTAGCGGCGAATTAATTTTTCCCATTTTGACTTTGTAGAGTGTGACTAACGAGAGGTGAAGTAGACTGAATGTAGTGGAGTGTGGTGATGTGTAGCTTTGTGCACTCTGATAAACTTGCCTGAGAGTGAAAGTAACTGCAGGAAAACCCAGAAGTAAAGCACAACTGAAGACAAACCCTCACATGTGAACTTTACCCTTCATGAACTACAACCTGAAAACCAGAAACCATTTTCTTGTTTCATATATAGATTGCTTTTCTCTTGTTACTACTTGATGCTGATGTGGCTTGAAGAAACCTTCAATTGTTTTTTAAGAGATTCATTCTTTATAAGACATCATTTAATACAAAGTTGTTTTTTTTTTAACAAAATGACACCAAATGTTATTTAAATTTTTATTCAAGTACCACCAAAATAATCATGTTTAACAATCAACACAACTGATCTAACCACATTAAACAAAGAATGAGAAAACATCAAATGAAAAGTGAATATCCTGATGAAATATTTCTTAAGTTCATAGCTAGGATATGTGATAAACAAACATGCAGAGTTCAAAATAAAGTCTGTGGACAGTTAAGATACTATGTATATCGGGGGCATCAGACTTAAAGCCCAATTCAATTCTATCTGACCCGTGCGATTGTTTCATGAGTCAGTTATTAATGGCTCGTTAGTTTGTGGGAGCCTCTGTTCAGGCTTCAGACCCATTGAGAATCCATACAGGCATGGGTGGGCACACCATGCGAGCCAATAATGTAAAAGAAGGAATGGGGCAAATGTTCCACAGGAAGTGTAGTGGTACAGGCCACATAGAAAGAGAGAGAAGGAGCTGGATTAAATGCTAGCGTGTCAGAAAAAGTTAAAAAAAAAAAAAAAAACGTGCAAAAACTTAAAATGGGCATCTGTGTCACGATTTCCAGAGAGAGTGAGGAGTGGACCCAGATGCAGGCAAATGGAGCCAAAGGAGGATAATAACAAAAGGCGAGCCTTTATTGACGGCTGAACAAAGTTACAAACATGTGGAATAGTGAAAACTAACCCAAAACCTAAATTGGGAAAACTAGGAAAAAAATAATACAAACATGAAACTAGAAACAAGAAATTAGAACTAGCAAACCTGGAAACTTAAGGGGACTGAAAGCAGAGGTAACACAGGGGATGACAAGCAGAGATAAAACACTGAGGGAGGGAACACATAATCACTAACAGCAAGGAACTAAACAACCTAACATCAGAGAACCTAACCTTAGAATATTCTTTTAACCCGAAAACAGTCCAATAGAGACTGAACAGTAACATAAACACAAGAACCTTAACTGATAAAATAAACTTCTACAAAGTGTCTTAAAATGCTGAGAAGCAGAAATGTATGTATCTAGCACAGAGTAATGGCTCAGAGTCTGAGTTTTTAAATGACTCTCACAGGCCTGAATGTTCACTTGAAACCATTTATAATTATAATTCTTAACTTGTTTGATCTGCTGCTCACCACAAACAACTATAAGCAGACATTTTGGACTTTTAACTGTATTTGTATTAGTTTTACAGCTTTACTGATTAAAAAAAAAAACCTCTCTTGGGACCATTCATACTACACGAAGTAGTCACAAAGTCTGGGCAATGAGCTGCCAGAACTTTTTCTTTAATTTTACCCATTTATTTCTTACAATAAGTCCAAAATGTCATGCTGACAGATTTCTTTCTTTATAATGCAAAACAACTGTTAAACATGTGACTTCTTTACACAGACACAAAGGGGGAGTTTCAGTTTCACACACAGCCCACTCAAGATCAAAGTAGGCTGTGTGTGGCATATAACGGTAAATGAGTTTGATTCCCTCTGGTGTAGATGATACAAAGTGACAGACTTCCTG
This sequence comes from Maylandia zebra, assembly GCF_041146795.1. Classification (NCBI taxonomy): domain Eukaryota; kingdom Metazoa; phylum Chordata; class Actinopteri; order Cichliformes; family Cichlidae; genus Maylandia; species Maylandia zebra. Next base: position 19,355,057 of record NC_135183.1, read on the forward strand.
TTCAGATCTGTCAAAATATTGTAGTAATGCCACACTGGTTTACACCAAGAGTGCAACACAGTGTGCCACATGCACAAATGCACATATTGCTATTGTTTTATTTATCTTAATTTTATTTTATCTTCACCTTTCCTAAATAAATACCTGATCAAGGACAAATTTTGTGCAAGATACAGTTATAGTGGTCCTTATTAATCTAATTAGAGTTTATTGGTATGCATATAGTAGTACAACAAACCCAGGCCCAGTCTCATTGTACTATACACTAGCTTCACAATAGCTACATGGGATCTGGGTTACAGTAACTTTGCACAAAATATCAATATGAGAACTGAATCTAGAACACAACTATCTGGCATCAGAAGAATCAATATTTTAGTATCAATACACACACAGCTATTAACGAAAAGAAATTACACAAAATTTGCTCTGTGGATGCACTGCTGAGAAAAGCCCTCAATTGTTCACATGATAGTGCGGGGCAAGGCCTCATATCAGTTTCACCCGAAACCTCTGGTGGTAACAACCCATGCCTTTTTTCACATCTTGACTCATGTGATGATGCACATAGGTAGGTCAATGACCCACTCAAGGGACAATTCCCACTACAGTTTAAATACCAGGGACTCTCCATCTTTTGGTCTTAGAACTGAAGAAGCTTCTTGAATGAGAAAAGTCACCTTCTTTTTATGCTCTTAAGAAAACTTCACTTTCACACTTCCTGCTATCCCTTTGTCACAAATCATCTCTGACACATGTCTCCACGCACTTCACCCTGCCTGCACTTTCTTCTTCATCTCTGTTGTTGACTGGTCATTGGTTTGAATGGTTGATCAAAATCAAATCAAATCACTTTTATTGATCTCAGGTATTTAAACTTATCTATCTTCACTAAAGTATCTCTATTCCTTGCATGTAGACCTTTCCACCTGTCTCCCTGTTATTCACACACAAGTATTGTAGGGTGATCGTGGCTCAAAAGTTGGCAGTTCGTCTTGCAATCAGAAGGTTGCCTACTGGTGATGGCTAGAGGGGCTGATGGTGCGATATAGCAGCCTTGCTGTAGCTTGCCTCCACCAGTGTGTCAGAGTGACTGAATAGTGGAATTGTAAAGCGCTTTGAGGGTCTCGAAAAGCGCTATATAAATGCAATCCATTATTATTATTATTATTCTGTCTTGCTTCTACTGACTTTCATTCCACTTTCCTTTTTCAAGCACCTTGAGGCAACTGTTGTGATTCGGTGTTATATAAATAAAATAAAATTGAAGTTAACTGAATTCTCTCTAATGTATACCTCTACCTCTGCGAGTTACCTTCTATCTGCTTCCTACTGTCACTACAATTCCCAGTCATCTGCAAACATGATAGCACATGGAGACACCTGCCTAACCTCATGTGTCAACATATGTATTATTAACCACTATGAGCAAGAAGGAGCTTTTTATTTATCAGTTGCCATGGTGAATCATGGCTCTGTTGATGATGACCTGCTTTCTCTACTCATCTATTCAACAAACTCTAAGTTTAAAAACTCAGAGTTTGTTAAACATGCTTCCTCAGCTCCAGTTCACAAGTAACCTGGCAAAGCTAAATACAATATAATGGTTATTTTGGAAATTGTGGGCCATTTAAATTAAAATAGACAAAAAGCTGAACATGAGTTTTCTTGTCTGTTTTTTATCCTTCAAACACGTTACCACATCAGCTTATGAAACCATCAAGGTGTTTCCAGACACAAACTCATGTTTTTGTGTCTCTGGAGGTTCTGTTAGATTAGGCATTAAAAACTAATTGGTTCTGTGACTACCAACTATCCTGTCAACAGGATAAATTAATGACACAGAAGGTGGTCCTTCTGCCAGTTCAGGGTCACCCACAGAGAAGATGTGGCATTCTCATGCTGCAGGTGGGTGCAAGCTTTCAATGTTTGTGTGTTGGACTTTTTTATGTGGTTTTTCATACTGTGAGCACACTGTGTGAGAGTTTAGAATCTGAAAGATACAGCTGTATCTGCTGCTCTGCATTTATAAAGAAAAGCTTCATGGCTAAACACAGCAATGTCTTCATAGAACCACTCATAAATTTAGTACACAGGAGAGCACCTCTGAATGCACAAAAACATCCAGCATTGAAACATATGGGCAACAGCAGCAGAAAAACACAGTGCGTACCATTGCTGTCAACTAAAAAAAGGAAACTAGAGCTACAGTTCACACAAGTTTACTAAACTTAAAGAATAAATGATCACAAAACATTGGCTTGTCTGATGAGTTCCAATTTCTGCTGCAATATTTAGACAGTAGGGTGAGAATTACATGAAAACATGGATTCAAGGCTTCTTTATTGTCATTTGCATCATATGTTTACATGAGGTGGAATGAAAATATGTGCAAAGGGTCCTGGAGAGAAAGAAAGAACAATGAAGAAACAGAATCAAAACAACCTGAGTACCAGTATGGAGTATAGATATAGCAGCAAACTGGCATGATGTCCAACTCTGATAAAGTGACGGTGTCAGTAAGTGTCAGTAGTGCTTATGTGCTACAATAACAGTTTTTGTCCATTATGCACAAAGAAGTCTCACAGCTTCTGGAATGACAATCATCTCCTTTGTCTTCTTCTCATTTAAACAGATATAATTTTTCCTGCACCAGTCCTCTAAGTGTTCCAAGTCCTTCTTGTAGCTGGTCTCATCATTGTTTGTGATGTATCCAACCACAGCTGTGTCGTCCGCAAACTTCACAATATGACAGCCTGGATGGTTAGGTGAGCAATCATATGTAAGCAGCGTGAACAGGAGCGCACAGCCCTGAGGGGAGCCAGTGCTGAGGACTATGGAAGATGAGGAGACATTGTGGATCCTCACAAACTGCAGTCTGTTGGTCAGGAAGTCCAGAACCCAGTTACAAAGAGAAGAGCTCAGTCCAAGAGTCAGTAGTTTGTCTACTAGTGTTTGCAGGATCATAGTATTGAAAGCAGATGAGAAGTCCATGAAGAGCATACGGACATAAGAATTCTTCTGCTCCAGGTGGGTGAGGGTGGTATGAACTACAGAAGAGATGACATCTTCTGTGGATTGATTCCTCCGATAGGCGTACTGGTGTGGGTCTGAAGTGACACTGATGGTGGCTTTGATGTGGGCCATAATCAGCCTCTCAAAGCATTTCGTGACAATCTGCGTGAGGTCTACAGACCAATAGTCATTTAGACCTGTCACAACAGAGCTCTTGGGTACTGGGATGATGGTTGCAGTCTTCATGCAGGTGGGGACAGCTGCCTGGATAAATGAGGAGTTAAAGATGTCTGACAGAACCTCAGAGAACTGATCAGTGCAGTTCCTCAACGCCCGCCCAGGGATGTTGTCTGGGCCGGCAGCTTTGTGGGGGTTAATCCTTTTGAGGCTCCTTTTCACTTCAGTTGCGGTCACACTGAGGGTTTCTTCTTCTGGTGGTCGGCAGAGTCTGATGCTGGGTGAGGGTGTGTTAGGGTCCTCAAAGCAGGCATAGAACCGGTTGACAGCCTCAGGCAGAGAAGGGTTCCTGGGGAATTGTGTATCCCTGGTTTTGTAGTCAGTGATGCGCATGATACCCCTCCACATACTGCATGGATCCTGGGAAGAAAAAACTACCCTGAATCTTCTGCGTATACGTGGCTTTGGCTCTCTTGACGTCTACGGTCAGTTCTCTCCTAGCCCTCCTGAGTTTCTGTGCATCACCAGACCTGAATGCAGCATCCCTGGCTTTCTGCAGGGAACGGACTTCTGCATTCAACCAAGGTTTCTGGTTTGAATAGCACATCACAGACTTGGTGGTGGTAACATCCTCCACACACTTACTGATGTAGCTGAGGACAGCAGATGTTTGCTCCTCCAAAATCCAGCTTCTCCTTATATACAGCAGCATCCTGAAGACCTGCCAGTCTGTGCATTCAAAACAATCCTGCAGTACAGAGTCACCATCATTGGGCCACACAGTGATGGTTTTCTGTGTCGGTTTGGAACATCGTAGTGGGGGACGGTAGGCAGGGACCAGCATAATGCAGATGTGGTCGGAGATGCCGAGGTGGAGGTGGGGTACTGCCCCCACCTCGGCAGTACCCCTTATCAGTGAATCAGGCGGTGATGTGCCTGTATCAGTGAATCAGTCTGTGGTGGTGAAGTTTTCTTTGGTTGATCTAATATCATCTTAATGATTTGAATGCCATGCCCTATCTTGAAGAACATCAGATCTCTTAAAACACTGCAATAAGAATAGAATAACCCTTTAATTGTCCCACAAGGGGAAATTTGGTTATAACAGCAGCAAAAGTAAAAATAAGTAATCACACATAAACTGCACACTGGAGCATCTCAAACTGAAATAAAATGCTACACGAACATTATTTAGCAACACTTGTGTTCCATTTACCAGATTATGATTTGCTGAGCAGGTGATTGGTATCTTGGATGAGCAGCCGTCACGTGAAATGTGAAAATGGATCAGCAGCTCCAGTGATGAAGTGCCCAGTTACTTTATCGAGGACTGATACTCTTTTAAAAAAGCATCTTTTAATAATGTCAGGTAACCCATTAAGTACAGTTTACATGATTTATAAACTCTAAAATAATGTTTTATATAAATACATTTATATCTGTAAGAATTTGATTTTTTTTTTCTTTGAAGCATGTTGCCATTTTGTGACTGCAGGAAAGTCAGCAGTGAACATTGGTCTTTAACCTCAAGCATGAGTTGAGGTTTTGGTAAACAACATGTCTGGCAGAAATTATTTTCACATCAGTTTCTGAACCACAAAGGGGACGAATGAGATGAGAAGAAGATAAAAGCAGGTCAGTGAAAATTTGTGTAAATCTTTGTCTTTTTGCAAGTGGTTACTTAGAAATAGGTCATGGTGTCTGCACAACTCCGAGTCTGCAACCCATGCCTAGCAAGCCGCATGCAGCTCTTTCGACCCTCAGCTGTGACTTCTGTGACTACTAAAACCAAGGAAATTTTAAATGTGTGGTTGAGCGCCTGATTTTTTTCTTTGCTTGTTTGTTTTTAACAGAATTGTACTCACAAACCCCTCCACCACAAGGTTTGCGATTCAAGGGGGGTTGTGTGTCCAAGGGATCCCAGTGACGATGTTGTCCGGGGGCTTCTACCCTTTATGGGGTATCCCATGGTAAATTGGTCCTGGGTCCGGGACCAGACAAAGAGCGATTAACAAATCTCCAATGAGCAGAAGATCAAGAGACTAGTTCACCCTACCTGGAATAGGGTTACCAGGGCCTCGCCCTGGAGCCAGGCCTGGGGAGGATGACCAAGGATGAGCATCTGGTGGCCGGACCTTAGTCCGGGGGCCCAGACAGGCACAGCCCAAAAAAGGGACATGGGCCCACACTCCTGTAGGCCCACCACCCACATCGGTCATGTGCAACGTTTGTTGGGCAGTGGCCATTGAGAGCTTGGGACCACCAGCAGCTTCTGACCTGATGATGTTAGAGCTTGGGAAGATGAATGTGGTTTCAGCAGGTCACATATACACTGGGGAGCTAGACCAGGTAGGACCCTAAGGCTAGTACTAAAATTTTAAAATGAAATCTAAAATTTACAGTCAACTAGTGAAGGGAGTCCAATACTGGAGTAATATGAGACTTTCTGTTGGTGCCTGTCTGCGTTTATGTGCCACATGACGGTTCAGAGTAAATGGCCTTCTTGGAGTCCCTGGGCGGGGTGCTTGAGAGACTTCAACACTCACGTGGGCAATACAGTGAGACCTGGAGGGGCGTGATTGGAAGGAACTGCCTGCCACATCTGAACCCTAGAATGTTGTTCTGTTACTGGACTTCTGTGCAAACCACAGTTTGTCCATAACAAACACCATATTCGAGCATAAGGGCATCCATGAGTGCACGTGGCACCATGACACTCTAGGCGCAGGATGATGATCTATTTTGTAATTGTATCATCAGCTCTGTGGCCACATGTTCTAGGCACTTGGGTAAACATAGGGGCTGAGCTGTCAACTGTTGGGTCAGGTGGCAGTGGAGGATGCTTGACAGACCTGGCGCACCCTATTAAGGGATTTTTAGGTGACAATATCACTCATCTGGAAAAAAATTTAAAAAAATCATATTTTATACAAAACATCTTATTTGCTCTCTCTTATTACTTTGTGTTCTGTTATGAAATATCATCAGTTACAATTTTCATTGCAGTACCACTGATTTTAGGGGGGGTGTCAGCACTCCATGGGACACTAACTTGGAATGGGAAATTATTTTTCAATCGGTCAATCATTTTATTCACATAAATTTGCATTTCAAACTTGGCCTTTAGATTTCCTTTTAGGTATAAGTTATTTTATTACCTTATTCCTGCATTCATGGATGTACCATTTGGAAGTTCACTTTTTTTTCTTAAATTAACTTTCATACATTTAATACAGCAGTTAATGGTTGTTTCTTGGATTTTTGGATGCGTTTACCATTATTTTTGCAACATTAGCACATTCTATATTCTATTGAAATGTATAGTTTAACTAATTTCTTAGCTAAACCAGAGGAATAGGCATCTCCATCTGATCATTGTAATGTGGAGATTAGGAAAATTTAGGTGAAATGAACGACACTAACAGTGACAGAAAAACAAAGACATTTGAAACAGAAATAGAAAAGACAATACCACACTGGAAATCACATTCTTTATATATATATATATATATATATATATATATATATATATATATATATATATTAGGGGTGCAACGATACACAAAATTCACGGTTCGGTTCGGTTCGATACTTTGGTGTCACGGTTCGATATTTTTTCGATACAAAAAAAAATGTTCATGCCTTTTTAATTAGTCATTTATTAAAATTATAAATATATATTTTAACACAAAAGTACAGTTTTTAAATTTAACCCTAACCCTTGTGCGTGTTGTTTTTTAGCTCGTCATATTGCAGCCACAGAAATTCTTTTGTCCATGAAACCATAAAGCTGCACTTTCTTTTTGCCTTATAGTCTGATTTGTCATAACTTCTCCGTTTTGTGGTAAGCTTTTCTTTGGCTGTCACTTCTTCACCCTGACCTGTCTTATTTGGCTCAGCAGAACTAAAATATATATCTGTCTGTGAAGGTTCTCAATCATCCAGGTCATCGTAGTGAAATATATATCCTGCCGCACTCACATAAGCTCAGCGATTCTCTGCGCGATCAACCTCTCACATGTTTAAGCTGCGGGAGATTTCACTTGTCATGTTTGCATAGTAAGCTAACGATTAATAAGACTATGTCAGAGGAATTGGTGCACAAATTATCATCACTCACAGATCAGTGCTGTCGCTCTCTATACACAGTTCGCGCGATTGCAAAGTGAAAGCAAAAAAACAAGCGCAAATTCAAACACGATTTCAATATGTCACATATTGACAGTGGCTCACCCAATGACATAATTACCCAGCTACATTTCTGAAAGAATGCAAAAGCATTGACATATATTTTTCCTTCCTACAATAGCCCGACAGGCAGGGGAGAGATAGCCCCGGGACGTCGGGCTAGCGATATTGCGAGCTCTGTATCTGATTGAGGAATCACTCATCTTTGGAAAAGAGAGTTTATTACAGAGAAATGTCTCTTTCCAAAATAAAAGCTATACTATCCGCTTCTTCTGGGCTATATTCTCAGCAGCATATTAAACATATCAGGTCTCCATAAGGAGAATCCTGTGCTAACAGCTGTCTAAATGACTCGGCTAAAGTTTGTAGCATGCATGCTTGTTGTTTTTGTCTTTGCACTAGGATGATGTCGGTGTAAATGTGCAGTCATATTCGTTGTGTTCCCACTAGTGCTTTCAGGTTAATCTCGTTGAAATGACCTTAACGCCACAACACGGCAAATCTCCGTTAACGAGCTACCCTATACAGAGGGGCTAGACGGCCAACACGTTAACGAGCTAACTGCGCTAACACACTAGCTCCCACCCATGTAATTGAGCATTGCATGGCACATCCAACATACTGTTTTACTTTAGTCAATGACGCGCTTACCTTCAGGGTCATACGTCACATGAAAACCAAAATAATTCCAAACGCCAGATCTGAATGAGGGTGGGGAGGTCCACTTCTGTCTCGCTAGCTTGCCCTGCGCTCTTCCTTCTGACCATCCTGTCTGTGTTGAGTGCTCAGTGAATCTGCGTTCGACTACTCCGCCTAGGCTGCACTCTCGAGCCTAGGCGGAGTAGTCAAATGCAGATTCACTGAGCGCTCAACACAGACAGCATCGTCAGAAGGAAAGTTGATAAAATAAATTACAAATTTTGTATTGTTCTTTTTTTTTCTCCCCTTTGGTTTTCTTTCTTTCTCTCCCCCTCTTTGTATTGTTCGATACCGAACCGAAAGCACTGTATCGAACGGTTCAATATCGATACGAATATCGTTGCACCCCTAATATATATGTGTGTGGACTAGGGCTGCCACAAACGATTATTTTGATAGTCAACTAGTCACCGATTATTTTTCCGATTAGTTGACTAATCAGATCATGCATCCATTGGACGTACAACGTACAGCTTATTGCACCAGCATGCATCTGCTCTTATATAATTATCATTAGCTTACAGCTTTAAGTGTTTAAGGTATGTGCTAACTAAAAATAAAGACAAGATGATATTTTATGAAATTTGCAGATTGTTTTGTTGGAGTTTAATAAACTCAGCCGTCTGCTCCTTGCTATCTAAAATATACCGGGATACCGGAGTATATTCTTGAGCATCTCACACGTCTGATAATCAGTTGTCTGCTTGACGTTTATTCAGCTGTGTAAAAACTATAACTTTAATCTCAGCCAAACCGATTTATTCAGGATCAAATAAAACACTGTAAAAAGGCCAAACAATAACATATTTAAGTAATCTAAGTGACTTATATATGTTTAACCTGAGTAGCGAAAGACGGCGGTGAGGTTGAAAACAATTTGCCGGGAGTCCGCTGTTCTCACGGGCTCTAGTGAGCCTTGAACCCCAGCTAGCTATCGAGCTGGTGGGTAACAGACTTCTCCGAAAACGTTGGAGCGCTTTTGAAAATATGTTGAGTCTTGATAAACTGAGCAGATATTTGAGGTTTACACAGCTACATTCTTGCCTGAAAATATGTTAAACATTTATTTTGTGACCCAGAAAGAATAATAAGAGTAATATTAAAACTAATTAGCTACCGCCATTGTTGGAAACTGAGCAGGGCCGCGCTATGAATTCTGGGACACAGCTTCTTCTTCTTCGGGGTTTAACGGCAGCTGGCATCCTTGTACATGCAGTGCTGCCATCTTCTGTTTCAGTCCATTATTATACTCTTAAATCCTACTACTTATTCCTGCGTCTTTTGTGATTTTACAAAGCTTCAAACGACGCGTCGGCTATTAAATTAGTCGTCGACGATTTTAATAGTACCGACACAATTGTCAAAAACGCAAAAGATAATGGCAGTGTAATTGTACATGTCACGGTGAATTTATCCACTGCCATCACACGTAGGTAACTGTAAATACACAGTCCCGCTGATTTGTAACTGGTCCGTTTTTATATTACCCTGTGAGGGTCACCAACAAAAACCTGAAGATAACAAAATACAAAAATGTAGCCGTGTAAATTCCAAATATCTGTGCAATGTGGAAACACATCACATATCTGCACAAGTGTGCCTACGTTGACGGAGACATCTGTTACCGATAACTTATCCAGCCGGCGAGAACAGCATACTCCATTCCAACGCCTCCACCCGCGCTCTGTCACCACTCAGGTTGAACATGTCACAGAAGTCACCCAAGAAACTTACAAATGTTATTGCTTGGCCTATGACAGTGTTGTATTTGTTCCTGACAAAAATCGGCTTAGCTGAGAGTGAAGTTGGGAGTCTGCACACAGCTGAATGTGCAAATGTATTATAGGGTACATCTTTTGCCATCTTACAATGTTGTGATTGCAGCCATTCCCCAACTCTCTGTGAATGGTACTCATGGCCATAGATCAGTGGTCTTTGATCAGTGGGTTTTGGTCAGTGGTTGTTGATCAGTGGTCATGAGAATTTGCATAGTTATGATTAAGGAACTGACCTCCCAGCCCATTGCTCCTTCAGTGGGCTGGTTTCAGTCATTATGCAAATGTACTGTTTATAAGATTGGAGAAACCTGCAGTCAGCTGAGACTGAAGAAGTCACTTGGATGAGTTACAAAATGTTTCTCCCACAAAACGCTATGTCCAGATGAACAGAATCAACTTTTGGAGATTTACTTTCCTGGATGATTGAGAATGCATCAAGACAAATGTATTATACGACACGTCAAACAGAAAAATGATGACACAGAAGTGTAAGATGGTAGAAAAAGTATTCCAATGTCCTGTCATATTCCAGGGAGTAAGAAGGAGACGGCTGAGCTCATCAAACTCCGGAGTGAAAACGAACACCTGTTCACTGGTGCCAGGAACTCAGCCGCTGCGGGTTGGAGGTATAGCAACAGTATGCATGCATAAATCTGTCCTGCTCTGTAGTTTGAAGTTGGCACATATTGCTGAGGATCCTGTGCAAGGATTAACATCATTGACATGTCCTATCATATTCCGTCTACCAGGGAAATCCTGGAGCAGATGGGCCTGGCGGGCCAAATCCCCCCGTTGCAGGCGGGGGAAAAAATGGGACAACCTAAAGAAAAAATACAAAGTATGTGCAGTACCATTGGAATATAAATCATATGAACCTAGTCATGTAAACCTGTACTGTTGCTGTTGCGGTGAACTGCCAGTTTGATTCCCTCTGCCTGTTGGATTGCAAGTATCCCACATCAGGTGAGGGGGTGAGTGGGAAGATCATTGCTGCCACTTGGCCCTGGTTTGTCCCAATGGATGAGGTCCTAGGACAGAGGCCTTCTACCAGGTGTCCAGTTCTAATTGCCTCCATCCAGGAGGACACTCCAAGGCCCAGCAAAGCAGTGGGCACCCAAGGGCAGGATGTGGAACGGCGGGAGAATGAGACCCAGCTGGAGGCAAAACCAGAAAAGAGGAAGAGGAACAGGGAGGATGAAGTCCTGGAATTGATCAAAGAGGAAATAAGGCTACAGAAGGAGATTGAAGAAAGATGTGCCGAGCAAATGGACGGGATCATACGTCTACTGGAAGGTTGTGGAAAAACAAAATGAGTAAGGTAGTGTGAATAGGACCCATTGTACAAACACTTACAGTTCTCATATTTGTTTGTGCAGGATATGTGAAATGTGGACGAAATAATTTAAGTTCTGTTAATACAAGTTGCACTTTTGATTTGAATTGTTGAACAAATGTGAAAAATGAACAGAATGTACAAAGTCCTGTGAATAAAAAAAAATTGTTACACTCCATCTGTATTTGGAGCAGTCAGTCATACTGCATACAACGTCACAATATATGTGTAACTGAATAAGGATAGTCAGTGTGTGAACTGAGGGAATACCATCAGTGCAACACAAATGACACAAGACACCCAAACACAAAATGACAATCATTCACTAGGACTCATCACTCCAGTCCAGGATCAACCTGAGTGTCCCATTATGCATAGGCACTGTTAACTAGGCCTGTTATGTGGCTGAGCAGGGAGTCTCAGGCAGTACTGCTCAATCTGCTGGACCAGGACCACAGAAAGGAATGAGGTGCCTCAAGTGAGACCCTTGGTTTTCATTTTCAGCTACTGAGTGGAGCATCTCCAGCTTGGTGGCCAGGAGTCATTTAGGTGTGCTCGTTTCCACTGTCCACCACATCATCTCATCACTTGGGTTTGCAGGGCTGGTGTAACTGACAGCTGCCATGTCCCTGAAATGTATGGAGAAAGATGCAAGGACAAAGTGCACACAATCCTGTTAATATGGATGTCACATGTAATATTCTAGCACTCTAACAATGCACTATAAACAGCATACCTGCCTTCTAACAATAATCGTGGTCCAGGGGTACCCCCTCCAGGGCAGACACCTCTGCAGATAGCCGAATCCCACCAGAGAGCACCACTGCCTGCCTCCAAACCAGCCTCCCCCTCTTGCGCGTCATCCTCGGGCTCATCCTCCAGGGCCACAAGATTCCCGACACCAAGGCAGATGTTGTGCAGGATGGCACATGCTGTTATGACCTGAAACAGATGTTTTGAGTTGTACATAACGTATTAATACACAAACATACACTGTAGTCCCCATTATATCATGATGATTATTATTGAAACACTGCTTATGTATCCTACTGACTTACATGTGGGACAAAGGTGTGGTGCACCTCCTGCGCTTGGAGGAAGAAGAAGAACCTTGTCTTGATCATTCCAAAGGCACGATCTATAATAGAGCGTGCCTTTGGAATGATGGGAGTTAAAGCGCAGGGCTCCAACACCTTGGACTGGCCTCTTGTAGGGAGTGATGAGGTGGAGTGGATGCTGGAGACATGGGTGCCTTCCATCTGCAAGGATGAAGTGCCCTGGAGGAGGGTAAATGGGCTGTTGCGGAGCACCCTGGAGTCATGCACTGACCCCGGCCAGCCCACATATGTATCAATGAAATAGCCCTGATGGTCACAAACCGCCTGCAGGATTATGGACGGGAACAACTTCCTGTTCCTGTAGCACTGAGCGTCAGGACCGCTGGTGGGATTGATGCGGACATGGCAGCAGTCAATTGCACCAGCAGCCTTCACAAAGGCCCTGTGGCCTGCCAGCTGTGCAAACCCATTGGACATGGCATCTTGGTCTTTTGGGGTCCGTGGGAGGTGGATGACCTGATGGCGCGTGGCCACCACCTCCTCTGTGACCCTGTGCACGATGCGGTGGACAGTGGAATGGGGTATTGCGAACACCCTGGACACAACCCTGTAGGCTGCTCCACTCGCCAGCCAGAAGAGGAACACAAGGGCCTCGATTGGGGCACCCCAACCATGTCTCCGATCCTGGTTCAGTAGATTCAGCAGTGCTGTCATAAATTGACAGTAAAGAACTCAGAGATCCAGCACTGTCTCCTGCCCCTTATTTATACACAAGAACACAACGCACTGACAGGCGTAACTCACACAAACGGGTAACATGAGGCTCATATGCTTTGGACATGTTCACATATACTGGACACAGAATGATGAAGATGGAGCTGCCAGGAAGGAGGAAAAGAGGAAAACACAGAAAAGATTCATAGATGTGGTGAAAAAGGACACGACAGTTTCTGTTTGTTAGTTTGGTTTTTCTTTATTTGGTAAAGATTCAGAAGATAAGATCACATGTTTGAATATAATATTAATGTTCTGTAATTACAACAAGTTGTAAAATATTTACAGAGTCAGACAGACTGTGCAGAGACTGTAGAAGGACAGAGCAGCAGCAGAGCAGTCCAGATACACTGATGATCCTCTGTCAGATCCAGAGGGACACACAGGGATGATGCTGGACTTTACATTGTGTCTGACAGTGGAGCTGTTCTCAGAGCAGTTCACTCTGCAGCACTGACAGTCATCTGCACTTTTTCTCATTCCTCTGTCAGTCACTGCTGGATGATGCTGGACTCTCCACTAGGGATGGGTATCGAAAACCGGTTCTTGTTGAGAACCGGTTCCCACTGTTTCAATTCCTTGGAATCGTTTGCCATTTTTGCAAACGATTCCCTTATCGATTCCAGTCGCCCCGAATGACGTCACCACGTTGCGGAGCGTCATTTACCTGGCAGGAAACATGGCGCCTAAGCGGCTCAAACGCTCAAAAGTTTGATTATACTTTATGAGAACCGATGACAACAGGGCAACTTGCAAAGTAGATATTTCATTTAAGGGAGGAAACACTACGAATATGCAAAAGCATTTGCTCACAAAACACGCGATGACACGCGTTTTTAATTCCGCTCCGGACTCGTGACTCTCAACCCAGCAGCAGCGCTAACGTTTGCACGTCCTCTCCCGTTAATGCGGCAGGTAAATAATCAACTAACAGTGCATATTATGTTAGCGCAATCTGCCTTATTACAAGACCTGCCATTACTGTACATGTAGGTGACCATGATGAGAGAGACAGACAGAGTCTGGCTGGCGCTCGCTGGCAGTTCTCGCTGCAGTCTACCGGTAGCGTCTCCTTTCAGGCCAGGATAGACTAATGTCACCGAGCAGTGACTAAGTTTGTGGTCAAAGGCTTGCACCCATTTGCCACAGCAGATGCCCCCGATTTTTGGTAAGTGAATGTGTTTAATTGTAGGCAGGGACATTACTGGATATTCTTGTGTAATTGCCAGAGAACAATTTATGTTATACTTTGTTATTGCTACAGAAGAATGTTGCAGCTTTAAGGCAGGGATGACTCCTGGAGTTGCTTTCTCACTGCATATGCTTTATTTCACAATCAGATCGATTCGATAACAAAAACATACAGCAGCTCCTCTCCTACTCCTAGCCCTTCGCTGCGGTGGAAAAAAGAACGACTTCAATCCCCTTCAAGGAACATACGTACAAAATAGTTTTCCTGATACACCAATGGGGCGTTCAATGCCATCTTGTAAATATGAGTACTCTGGCAGAGTAACAGTTCAAATGAAAAATACACCAGAACAAACAAGCAAACAAAAAAAGAAGTGTGGGGTACCTTTGAACCAATGAACAAAGTATAACAATTTATACTTTTTAACATAACCCGACCCCGTCAATATGTGATATGTCTCACAAGAATATTTATTTTATTATTTTACATTTACAATTTTTTTTTTCCTGGGGACCCTGTGACAACCCATTGAAGAGCCGTAGGCTGGATCTCTCAAGATCTCACTGTTGGGTTTGTAAGGCCATGTTACTCCTAAATTTCTATCTTGTTCAAAGAGAAGATATAAAACAAAGCTCTGAGCTAATCGACCTTAGTGTTCTCCTTTTTAAAAAAAAAAAAAAAAGAATCGATAAGAGAATCGATAAAGAATCGAATCGTTAAACAGAATCGAAAATGGAATCGGAATCGTTAAAATCTTATCAATACCCATCCCTACTCTCCACTCCACCTCCCAGTAACATGGCCCAGTCAGAGTGGCTCTACACACAAGCTGCTGCTGCTTCAACCTCTCTGTATCATCAGGACACAGCTCCTCCTCTCTCATCACATACACCCTCCTATATGTGTCAACGTCCACCTGCAGAGAGAAGAAGGAAGAGCAGAGGAGATAAAAGAGTGTTTCCAGAGACTCTTCATCAGCTGTCAGTCAGTGATGCAGCACATCCAGTATAAAGAGCAGCAGGGACTTCAGTGCTGGGACTGTACTAGGACTCATTGTTGCTTCACTTTTGATGAAAATGTTTTTCACTCCTAGTTTAAGTTTGGACTTTTATTCATTAACATAACCTTGGTCTGTCCACTCTCAGCTCTGTAGGAACCCCAACAACAACCACAACAATCATGATGGACGGTTCCAGCTGTTAACTGGAGCAATTCCATCCAAACATCTACTCTCACTAAATTCTTCCTCACCTACAGACTGTGTTCTTCACTGCTTTAAACTTGGAAATGAATGTAGTCATTGGTCTGCATGCTGCTTTGTTCAGAGAGCTGATTGGCTGTTGACAGCGTTTGATCAGAGCATGTCAGCCGTTACTATGGTGACCATAAAGGTGACAAAAAGGCAGAAACAGGAAGTGTTTGTGTCCAATCCTGAAGCCTGTCACCATTCTCCTCTCACAGTTTCACTGAGAAGCTGCAGCTTTACAGGAAACACTGGATCTTTGTTTCATACTGACTGTGTTTAGTACAACACTGCTGACAGCACCACCCACTCACTCCATCACTCTACTGACCCCAGCTACTCCAGTCTGTAGTCTGGACTCTCCTTAAGACCAGACAGCTGCTTCATATCTGGATACTTCAGGTTGTTATTATACATGAACAGTGCTCTCAGATGGGAGGGGTTGGACTTCAGCCCCTCTGCCAGATAATCACAGCTGATCTTTGACAAACCACAGACACTCAATCTGTATAAAGAATGAAAGATGTAAGTTTATTAGACAAAGTGTGAGCTTGAAATCATTCAGTGTTTCATTATCTGTTCCGAGCTGAAGAAGGTTCAGAATGTAGAAGTTCAGAAAATGGAAACTCCAAACAGCTGAAGTCAACAGCAAGTAGCTTCAAACAGGAAACTGTGCAGATTTTTCAGACTATATGCCGCGATGCAGCCAGTTGGATTTTGGAGATTTGAATCTCTGTTCTGTGACTAACTCCTTGAATAATTTATTCCAGTTTGTCTAACAGGACATTTGTCTAATTGGACATGTTATTGTGGCTCCATCAGGGGAGCTTCTAAATGTGATGTGATGGCCCCTCTGGGTCTGTCAGATTAAAGGACTGAAGAGAGCTCAAACTGGGCACACAGTTGTTCCAGTCTGGACCAAAGACACTATACTGGAACTGAGGGACTGCTTTGACTGCACCCACTGGGACTTTTTAAAGGCTCATGTTCTCACTTAGATCATCGACATACATTTTTTTCCTGGGAAAAATGGGGATTACTTTGAAAAGAGGAAGTATTTTCCCCAATAAGCAGCCTTGGATTAGTAAATCACTCAAACATGTTCTCAGGCAGAAGAAGCTGTCTTGTTATGAGGGAGAGAAGAAAAAGACTGAGGCACATAAACTTGTTGAAAGGGAGATAAAGCAGCTAAAATCAGGTCTAAAAGTAAAGCAGAGGATGAGCTGAATAAAGGACACTCAAGGCTGGCTTGGAAAGGAATGAAGTCCATGGTGGGGATGCAGAACAAGGACCAAAGATGAATGTGATGCTAAATCAGCAGAAGACTTGGACTCATTTGATTCCAGCTTTGATATCATTGATTTCAATGAAGAGCTTTGTGATTTTAGCAAAGGGCTGGTAGCTCTGAGAGTCCCACTGATAAGGTGTTTGTGTGGAAATCTCTTAGTGGGATCAAAGAGAGAAAAGGCCCTGGTCCTGATGCTTTGGGAGGGAAATGATTGAAGTGTGCTGTGAGGAACTGACTGGGAGATTTTCACACATTTTCCAGTCCTCCTTGGAACAACAGGAAGTTCCCAGCATATGGAAACAAAGGTTAAGTGTCCTATGGCACTCAGTGATGATGGTGCTGTGGGCCCACCACTTCCACCGCTTTGTAAAGGAACTAACTGTAATCTGAAGCTTCAAATGGAACTAAGACATCTTCCACTAGGTGGCAGTATCTGATGAGAAAGTGTTAGTGGAGCTGGCCTGGAGTCAGAAACAGGAAAATGCAGGATTTGGGCTGAAATGGGGAAAAGTGGTTAGCACTAGTGCCTTAAAGCAAGAAGGTTGTAGGTTGAAGCTTGTTGGTCAGCTGGGCCTTTCTGTGGAGGTTGGATGTTCTCCCACAGTCCAATGAAATGCTGCTTAGGTTCATTCCACAGAAAATGATAGAAACTAACAGAGTTGATAAAGAATAAAGAGAAATGTGATGATTTAAAGCCTTTGAAGTGTTTCAGATGATCTCTGTCCACTTCTGTCCACTCATTCATTCATGTAAGCTTTCTAATGCAGCTTTGATCTTCACAGTCTGCTTTATGAAACTCATTCTAACCCTGAATGTCAGAGTGTTCCTCCTTCTCTTTCCCATCATTCATGCTGGTAGTGGAGGAGATTTGGAGGTTGGACTGTGTTTTGGATGATGTGTGTATGTTTGTGTTGGACTGCTGTCTGTAAAGCAAACGGCCATTTTGGTATGGATTTCAGTGTCAGAAAGACTTTAAGGTGGAATGAAGAGTTTGAGAGTTCCACAGCGAATTATGATTCAAAAGTTATTGAATTATTTTCCTCATAAACCAAATAAAATGATTGACAAACATGTTTTTACAAACTCAGTGTTGGACTTGGATAACCTGATATTTAAAGGCATTTTAGTCTCGCTGTATGAGAGTCCAGTTATTAATATTTATGGATGATGGTCTTTCAGGGTTACACTTTGTAGACGCTCCCTGAGCCTCACAGCCAGCTGCACATAGACCAGCTGACATTACCCAGCAGCAGAGGCAGGTGTAAAAAATTAATTTTCCCATTTAAATTGTTTTAATTTGAATTAATCGATTTTTAATATAGATGTATTTTGCCAGAATCTCAGGTTAAAGTTCAAACTATTTCAACAACCAGCAAACAGCTAAAACAGTAAATGAGAGCAGCTAAACACACAAAGATGGAAACACAGAGCGTGGAACTTTCACTCGACGCCACATACACGGACACGCCGTCGAGGCTGAAAGTCAACAGCTCACAGATCCTGAAGCTGCAGGTTTCATCTCTCTCCAACCAAAACTGACTGAACCAGCAGCAAAAGATCAAAACTCTTCTTCACGTTTGATAAATATGCTCACTAATTCTCTGTAACGATCTGCGTCTGGAGGAGGAGGATTTGGACCCAAACGCAAGCACGGACAATAGCGTAGCTGTGAGAAAATTTATTAACAATGAAAGGCAAAAGAAAAACCAAAGCGGAGCACTGCAGGGAGCTATGCTAACAAAAACCTAAGCTAGGAATAACTACAAAATAACAACAAAAACCTGCAATGAGAAACTTGACTAAGAAACACGGACTTTACACGGGCAGAATAAACCTAAACTAAACACGAGACCCAACCTAAGAACTAATTCCTCACCAAGAATAACTGAAACAGATCTATAAAAATAATAAACAAAGCTCCAGAAAATAATCCATGATGCAAAAATAAACCAAAACATAAAACTGAAAATGCTGGGTCAACACTGACCCAGAACCGTGACATTCTCTCTGACTTTGGCTGTTACTGCCTGCACATCTCTCTCTCTCTCAGTGTACTCCAGAACAGTTTACCTTCAAAAATCTGTTTCTGCATCATTCACTGTTTATTACCCACCAGTCTGCTGTTGTGTTCAGTGCTGTCGGCCTCTGACAGTAAAGCCTCATTTCTGCTGTTCAATGTAAACTTTTTAAAATGATCACAGATTACAAACTCTCAGCTGTGTCTGTAATCAAACCCTCTGTAACTTTGCTTCACTTCAGCAGCATCAGGTCATGTTCACATGTTGATTCGTGGTTTTCTTCAGTTTTTGATTGACTGCAGAATATTTTGAAGGTTATCTACTATAAAAAGCCAGAACATGAAAATCTGTTTCTGTTTGATACTCAGTTACTTTGACACAAAGGCCTCTGCTGTGATGATCACATCTCTGATCAAGTCTCACAGTGTCAGAATTGATAAATGATCAGAATTAGAATATTTCTGACTGTCTGCTGTGTGCCGTGACCTTTGACCTGCTAAAGAGAGTCAGCTATGGATTATTCATTGTTGTGTCTGATACTTAGAACTGTGAGGAAGAACGATACACAGTTAATCAGGTTCCCCTCTCTCTGAATTGGGAAAGGTGGGCAGGCCACGTGTGGGCCGCAGGCCATACATTGAGTATCACTGTTTAAAATGTGAACATTGTTCTGCTACAGTCAATGGACTAAACCAGAGAAGAAGAAAACAGACTTTACCATGAAGGTCCTCAGTGTGGATCAGTATAATATCAGCCTGATGTCTGCGGTTTAGTGTCAGCACAACTTTCACATAATATATTCATCTCAGCACAACTAAAACATGCTGACTGACCTCACAGTTTCAAGTCTACATCCTGGACTCTCCAGAAAACCACACAGATGCTTCACTCCTGAATCCAGGAGGTTGTTGTTATACAGGTCCAGCTCTCTCAGATGGGAGAGGTTGGACTTCAGCCCCTCTGCCAGATAATCACAGCTGATCTTTGACAAACCACAGACACTCAATCTGTATAAAGAAGGAAAGATGTAAGTTTATTAGACAACGTGTGAGCTTGAAATCATTCAGTGTTTCATAATCTGTTCCGAGCTGAAGAAGGTTCAGAATGTAGAAGTTTGGAAAATGGAAACTCCAAACAGCTGAAGCCAACAGCAAGTAGCTTCAAACAAACACAACAAGAGAAAAAACTCTCAATGTTTCACATTAAAGTCGAACATTTCTAACAAGAGTATTTTAAAGACAGCGTCACTGATGATCATCTTCTGCTCAGTAAAACTTTGGTTTTCCACATGTGAGTGTTAATGTTGCACAAAAGCCTGTGAGTGCAAAGACGGAGCGAGGAGGATGACGGAGAGATGGTACAAGAGCATCAAGAACCCGGCGAGGAAATGAGCAGAAGGATTTTGGAGCCTGTTGGATTGAAGCTTTCACAGAGACGTGTTTGACTGGACACCACCAGGACACAGACTTTTATTTTTTTTAATTTACATGTAGATAAAGATAACGATATACTTTTTTGTTACTAGTAATCCTGAATTGTAGTAATAAAAAAACTGTCAGTGTGATTATAAGGCTAAGAAAACAATGTTGCTGTCTGAACCATTCTGGGGTAACACATCACTTTTTGTTGAATTTATAGCAATTATAACAATTTCAATTTACTTTTAATAACTTTTAAATAACTGAAAACAAAATATTTGAAGACTTTTTCAAGCCTGTGTTTAAAAAATAACTCTTTCCAATGGCAGTCACCTCTGGATCCTATCAAACTGTTTAGACACATCACCTATAAGATAATATGAGGGTTTTACTTTTTTTTTGTCGAACAAAAAATTATATTTGACACCAATTACAGCAGTATTAGTAAACCGCCCCCCCAACCCATCCAAAACAATGCAACCACGGCCCAGCCAGTAACCAAAACAGGGAGCATCGATTCACTGTTCCAGTTTTACCCATGAAAAAAGATTATCATGATCTTTTACCCAGTATAAGTGAGTAATACAACAAAAAACTTGCCTCCTGCCCTCCACGGTCTTTTTAATAAACTCTGTTTCAGCTTAGGTGGCTTTTTGGTCCAAATAAAGGAAGAAATGTGACTGTTCAGATTGTTAAAAAAAGACTTTGTTAAAAACATTGAAAAAAAATACTAAAATTTAGGAAATATGCTCATCTTGATGATATTTATTCTACCACCCAGCGAAAGAAGCAAAACTCCAGTTTTCCAAAATCCTCTTTAAGCTTCGACTATAAAGGCAGATAGTTTTATACAAGTCTTTTTGTCTCACCCAGATGTACTTAAAGTTGTTATAGCTGGGTTTAAATGGGGCTAAAATAGACAATAAATTCCCCAGTTGTCATACCGATAGGCATTGCCTGGCTCTCCCCAAAATTCTCTTTATATCCAGAAATTGTCCCAAATTCCTCAAGTATGCATTAAGGTGACCTTGAGGGTCTTAAAGATGTCTATAAATAAAATGTATTATTATTATTATTATTATTATTATTATTATAAGTATATCCAAAAGTTTGTGGAGGCTATTCAATGGGTTGGAAATAAATAAAAGCATGTTGTCGGCATAAAGAGAGACATCATGTTCGATACCCTCTCAATGTTTTGCCTCAACACCAACACATTGTCTCAGAGCAATAGCTAGTGGTTCAATTGAAACAGCAAAAAGAAGAGGAGACAGAGGGCATCCCTGTCATGGGGGACAGATTATTGTTAGTCCGGAGGGCTGCTAGAGGGGAACATAAAAGCCAATTTTTTTAAGCGTTTCCAATGTACTTTTAACATTGGTATAAATTATATTTAATAGACCTCTACTGTTAAAAAAAAAGAATGCCTATTAAAACCCATCTGGTCTGGTGAAATAATGGAGGACAAATACTTGTGTAAGCGACGGGCCAACACTTGAGCCAGGATCTTGGTGTCTGTGTTGATATTGGACAACATGAACTACAATCTACAGTGGGGCAAAAAAGTATTTAGTCAGCCACCGATTGTACAAGTTCCCCCACTTAAAATGATGACAGAGGTCAGTAATTTGCACCAGAGGTACACTGCAACTGTGAGAGACAGAATGTGAAAAAAAAATCCATGAATTCACATGGTAGGATTTGTAAAGAATTTATTCGTAAATTAGGGTGGAAAATAAGTATTTGGTCACCTCAAACAAGGAAAATCTCTGGCTCTCACAGACCTGTAACGTCTTCTGTAAGAAGCTTTTCTGTCCCCCACTCGTTACCTGTATGAATGGCACCTGTTTGAACTCATCATCTGTATAAAAGACACCTGTCCACAGCCTCAAACAGTCAGACTCCAAACTCCGCCATGGCCAAGACCAAAGAGCTTTCGAAGGACACCAGGAAAAGTATTGTAGACCTGCACCAGACTGGGAAGAGTGAATCTACAATAGGCAAGCAGCTTGGTGTGAAAAAATCAACTGTGGGAGCAATCTTTAGAAAATGGAAGACATACAAGACCACTGATATCTCCCTCGATCTGGGGCTCCACGCAAGATCTCATCCCGTGGGGTCAAAATGATCACGAGAACGGTGAGCAAAGATCCCAGAACCACACGGGGGACCTGGTGAATGACCTGCAGAGAGCTGGGACCAAAGTAACAAAGGTCACCATCAGTAACGCACTACAACGGCAGGGAATCAAATCCCACAGTGCCAGACGTGTTCCGCTGCTGAAGCCAGTGCATGTCCAGGCCCGTCTGAAGTTTGCCAGATAGCACATGGATGATACAGCAGAGGATTGGGAGAATGTCATGTGGTCAGATGAAACCAAAGTAGAACTTTTTGGTATAAACTCAACTCGTCGTGTTTGGAGGAAGAAGAATACTGAGTTGCATCCCAAGAACACCATACCTACTGTGAAGCATGGGGGTGGAAACATCATGCTATGGGGCTGTTTTTCTGCCAAGGGGACAGGACGACTGATCCGTGTTAAGGACAGAATGAATGGGGCCATGTATCGTGAGATTTTGAGCCAAAACCTCCTTCCATCAGTGAGAACTTTGAAGATGAAATGAGGCTGGGTCTTCCAACATGACAATGATCCAAAACACACCGCCCGGGCAACAAAGGAGTGGCTCCGTAAGAAGCATTTTAAAGTCCTGGAGTGGCCTAGCCAGTCTCCAGACCTCAACCCCATAGAAAATCTGTGGCGGGAGTTGAAAGTCCGTGTTGCTCGGCGACAGCCCCAAAACATCACTGCTCTCGAGAAGATCTGCATGGAGGAATGGGCCAAAATACCAGCTACTGTGTGTGCAAACCTGGTAAAGACCTATAGTAAACGTTTGACCTCTGTTATTGCCAACAAAGGTTATGTTACAAAGTATTGAGTTGTATTTTTGTTATTGACCAAATACTTATTTTCCACCCTGATTTACGAATAAATTCTTTACAAATCCTACCATGTGGATTCATGGATTTTTTTTTTTTTTTTTTTTTTTTTTTTCACATTCTGTCTCTCACAGTTGAAGTGTACCTCTGGTGCAAATTACTGACCTCTGCCATCATTTTAAGTGGGGGAACTTGTACAATCGGTGGCTGACTAAATACTTTTTTGCCCCACTGTAAATGGTATTTTTCCTGTTTTACAATTAAACAGATCACTGCTTGATTCATTGTTGGAGGCAAGGATTGTGAGAGGAAGGATTTGTCAAAAGTTGATTTTAACAGTGAATTCAGTTGGTCAGAAAACTCAAATTTAGAGATAGGTTCCTCCACACTAGCAATCGCATCTTCTCCCAAAGAGGGAATATCAAGTCTCTCAAAAAGGTTTTCTAGCGCTATGTCATCGTTTGCCTGGGAGGAGCTGTATAAAGTCTGATAGTATTTTTAAAAACCTATTTAAATCTTGGTTACCTGTGGACCTTATTCCCTGTTCATTGTGGATCTCAAGGATAGTTGGTTAGCTGTTCTTTGTCGTATAGCTGGTGAGCTAACAACTTGCCTGTTTTTTCTCCATGTTCAAAAGCATAGCTGCGCAACTTTGAAATCAGATACTCAGCCTGTTTTGTGAGATTGTATTCATTTTGGGATTTTAACTGCTGTGTATATAATACAGGCTCAGGAGAGTGGCTATACACAGCATGTAATTTCATCAGCTAACTGAGAGGGGCACTTTTATTCTGTTTGGCACAAAATGAAATTATTTGATGCTTCACAGATGCTTCTAGAGATTCCCAAATGACTGATGATGACATCTCTGGGGTCTGATTGATAGCGAGGAAAAAAAAAAATCTCATTATGACCTTTTGTAACTGACGAACTCTTCATTCGCTATCAACATGGAGTTTAATCTCCAGAGCAGGCATCAGGAATACGCATTGAAAAAACAACAGGAGAATGATCTGAAATCACATTCTGTAACTAAAGGGATAAGTTTTTTTTTTATTCCCCCCAAAAATAGTCTATACGAGTATACGTTTTATGGAAAAAAAAAAAGTGTATTGATGTGAAGCAGGATAACGAAATCTCCAAACATCAGCTAGCCCATAATTATCAAGAAAGCTCTGAATGATGCCTGGTGACTTTTGACTAAGCTTACTTATGTGTGAACTGAGGTCCATAGCACATTATGAGCAGTTTAGGTCTCCCGCAAAGATGATATTGTGTGATGACATATTGGGGAGACGCGAAAAGACATTAGTGAAAAAACTGCGATTGTCCCAATCAGGGGCGTAGATATTTGCTAAGATCAAAGGAAAACCATATACCAGATTTTACACACTATAAGGCGCACTTAAAATCCTTTAATTTTCTCAAAAATTGTCCTTGCGCCTTATGTATGAATTCTGGTTGTGTTTACTGACCTCGAACCGATTTTATGTGCTACACGGCACTCAAAAATCTGTCAAAAATGTTTTAGTATGACTTTGGTAAGCTACGAAGCCGCACCGACTGATGGATCATTGGAGCATTATGGCTGCCGTAGTCAGGAGCCTCGTGGTGTAATCTGGGTCCAAAACTCTGAATTCTTCAGGTCCCAAAGTCAAGCTCGCTAGTAAAGCAGGGCGATATGGCCAAAAATATTTATCACAATATAGATTTGAAAATTTGCGATAACGATATAACTGACGATATAATTGATGCAAGACAAAATACAACTCCACAACTTTACTAGCACAAAAAAAACCCCATCCATTTATTTTCACTTAAATAAGCAGCTGTTTTTTATGTGCATTAAAGATATATAAAAATTTAACAGTGCAAATGCAAATTCCTTGCTGAAAGTTTAACCAAAAAACATTTCCAGTAGAAATGGGCTGACATATCCTGAGCATAACCTAGTATAATATCCACTGAAGTTAAAAAGAGGTGCTTTGCAACATTAAACTGCAGTGTGCCAAATAAAAAAGTCAAATATGTATATTTCGGACCATAAGGTGCACGGGATTATAAGACACATTAAGCGAAACAAAGCTGTCAGATAAATCAAACTTTATTCAACTCATTCTTCTTGCTTCCTCCACTTCTGTACCATTGATTCATTAATGCTGTATTCTATCACAGCTGCTCTATTCCCATGTTGTTGCAGTATATTAATGACTGACCTCGTATTGTGGATGGATTATCTTAGTTGTTCTCCTAACTGAAGTTTGGTCCGTTTACAGTGTTACGGTCGCTGACCTCTAGTGGCTCTCCCTCTGTGGAAGAGTTTTTTTTCTCCTTTTTCTTGTGTTGCAGGTCTGCCTCATGAGCCACAGCTGAGGTGTGTTCCAGCTCGTCATCCACGGCATATAGTCTGCCATACTAAACTGCCACACCTAAACTGCTATAGTGTTTTTTGGGCAGCAGGCCTTAGAGTGAGTGAGTGAGTGAGTGAGTGAGTGAGTGAGTGAGTGAGTGAGTGAGTGAACGAGTGAACTTGAACTCTGTGAAACTTTGGTTTTCTTTCTTTTATTGTAAGCAAAGGTGTGCCATTACTGTGTTAATTAGTTCGTCGTTGTGGAAGCAGGTAGGGGTTCTCTGCCATTTTCGTTTCAACTGTTTTCTCCTGTTTTGGTTAGACAGGGAGCTCAGCCATTGTATTTTGTTTCGGTTAGTGAGTACTTGGTTTGATTTTTAGCTAAAGGGGGTGTTTTGTTTGTTGTTTTGGCCTTGGAGACCCTGAAGAAAAGAGCTTCCCTGTGTTTATTTTTACTGTAGTAGTTTTGGGCAATAAATCTTGTTTAATGACATCTATTCTCCGGTAGCTCATGTTTTCTCTTTCACTTTGTGTTACCCCTCACCCCAGTCAACACTTCGTTTTTAAGTGGGGCGTAACATAAGTGGGGGCTCGTCCGGGATTAATTTTGGATATGGCACAGTTTATCCTGGGTGATTTTATAGCTAGGCCTGCATTAGACCAGCTTGATGCATGTGGGAAGGAGGATTTATGTGCTGTTGCCGCGCATTATGAAATCCCTGTGGCTAAGTCCATGAAGAAGAGCAAGTCTCTTGTTGTCAGAAGGTTGGTTGGGAAAGGTGTGTTCCCTTTAGATGTGGACTCGGGGGATGCCGCGTCACTCCTCGACACCTCTGATCAGCCTGAGGTTTGTGCTGAGGAGGGGGCGGGGACAAACCAGGTGGGGGAAAGCCACCAGCCTCTCTTCCACGGTTTGAGCCCTTCTCTGTTGAATCCAGTAATCCCAGTGTTAGTGCGCGCTTAAAGGTACGTTTAGCTCGTCTTGAACTTGAGGCCAAAGAAAGGAAACGTAAGGATGAGCTTGAGTTCAAGCTAAAGTGTCGGCAGCTAGAAGCTGAGACATCTATTAGGTTGCGTCAACTGGAGTTGCAAGCTAACAAATTGTCTCCTGAGCCTTCTGCTCCACCTTCAGTGAAGGATGAAGATAACAATAGTAATCCTTCAGATAATTCTCCCCCTGCTCCTGCACCTGATGTAGGCAAAAACATTTCCCTAGTTCCACCATTCAGGGAGACTGAGGTGGAGGCCTATTTTAATGCGTTTGAGCGCATTGCTATGGCTTTACATTGGCCCAAGGAGGTTTGGTCCCTTTTGCTTCAGTGCAAATTAATTGGTAAAGCACAGGAAGTATGTGCAGCTCTCACAATCGAGGACAGTCTTGTGTATGACAATGTCAAAAGCGCTATACTCAGAGCCTATGAGTCGGGGCCTGAAGCTTACAGGCAGTTTTTCAGGACCCTGAGGAAATCCACTGCTCAAACATTCCTTGAGTTTGCAAGGAAAAAAGGGATACTATTTGATAGGTGGTGTCAAGCAAGCAAAGTTTCAGAGTTTAACGCACTGCGTGAACTGGTATTGTTGGAGGAATAAAAAAAAAACTGTGTTCCTGACCGTACAGTGCTGTACCTGAATGAACAAAAAGTTGCCACTTTGCAGGAGGCAGCTGTCCTGGCATAAGAACTCGCTTTGACGCACAAAAGCGTGTTTGTGGGTAAAGCTGAATCACTCTATCATGAACAGATGAAAAAGGACACAAAGCCACACCCTCAACAACAGCATCCTGCCATGCGATTGCATTTGTCTCTAACCTTCAGGAACCTTCACGTTAACTTTTATCGAGTGGAAAAAAAAGTTAGCATTCATCCTCCAGCTTCACTGTTTATGTTATGCTAACATAGCTGTGTCACTAGCTGGTATATAATGATGTAGGCGACCCGGCTCAGGGGGTTGGGAATCGCATCTGTAACCGGAAGGTCGCCGGTTTGATCCCTGGGCTCTCTGTCCTGGTCGTTGTGTCCCTGGGCAAGACACTTTACCCTACTTGCCTACTGGTGTTGGCCAGAGGGGCCGATGGCGCGATATGGCTATTATATGATGTATATAATGATGTGCTACGTAGCACATCATTATATACCAGCTAGCCCAACTTCTGTAACCCTACAAACGTCACATCTGTTTAGTTTCCTGTCTTCATTTATGTTGGAAATGATAGCAGGGCTGTATGTTTGAATTTTTTAAGAAATCTCTCAGTCAGAACATGCTATATCATGCTCAGGTAACTAGCGAAACTAGCGAGCTAACTTCCTTCTAACTTCGTTAAATGTAATAAATTCTGTTTTCATGGATGCCTAGATGTTAAACTTCATAGTTACACCTGGTAAAGCAGCAATGCTGATCGTTTTATTAAAGATGAAAGAATTTAGACAGTTTTTAACTCTCAGTGATGCTGCAGTGTTCGTTTGACTTTGGGACCTGAAGAGACAGAGTTTAGGACCCAGATTACTCCCAGATTTATGAGCACCTTAGTCCGACAAATACGGCAATAACGACAGCCCGCTTGCCTGTTCTAAAAAAAAAAGTGCTTTGGTGGGTATCTGACGGACAAACACCAAACCAGTTCCACATCACTGAAGTTGCACCATTTTTACAAACCAATTCTGGTTCATCAGTTTCACTCAATGATCCACTTTCTCCCTTCTCATTCTCCGTTACCCATGCTTTTTTGGCCATGTGCGCATGAAAACAAAGGCACTGCACATGCATGTTTTACCCATATTTTATCACGATATTTCCACAGTAGTTAATAATCCACAGCTATTTTCAGTTGCAGATGATAAAGGATTCAGAAAGTTTAAATAAAATAAAATTCTGAGGGAGTTTGGCCATTTTTATGACCACAGCATGATTTAGCATCAGATTCTTTCAGGAACTTCAACCCACTAAGTGGAAGGTAGATGAATTTTACAATGAACATTTATCCAACAAACCAGACTTTCACCACCTGTGGAAGGTAGTAAAACTTGTCTTGGTTCTCTCACATGGTCAAGCCTCTATTGAGAGAGGTTTTTCCGTTAACAAGGAGGTGATGGTTGAGAACCTTAAACAGCATTCACTGATTGCTCAGCGGGTCATTATTGACCATGTTGGAGGTTTGCACAATGTAGGCTACACAAAGGACTCATGGAGGAGATAACAGAGATAAAAGAAAAGAATGGAGGAGGATATGCAGGTTCTCCTAAAGTCTGCTGATCTGAATGCAGAAAAAGCTGAGTCGGAAGGAAAATTGTGCTGTATCTCAAAGTCCAATGGGCTTCGAAGAGCTGCAAAAGAAAAGGTTAAAACTCTGGAGGTTTTGGAGAAACAGCTAACTGACAAACTCAAGGAACTGAAAGACACTCCTTAATGACTCAGCTCTGACTTTGGATGCCCATGTAAAATCTTTGGTTCACTCCTGTTTTTATCATTTGAGAAACATTGCTAAGCTGAGTCCCATTGTATCGCGCTCCGAATTAGAAATTATCATTCATGCATTTGTTTCATCTCGTCTGGACTACTGTAATTCTTTGTTTACTTGTTTATGTAAAGCCTCTTTGGAGCGTCTGCAAGTTGTTCAGAACGCTGCTGCAAAGCTTCTGACCAAGTCCTCCAAGTTTTCCCATGTCACACCCCTGCTGATTCAGCTGCACTGGCTCCCCGTTAAATTCAGGATCCAGTTTAAGGTTTTGACCTTTACTTTCAGGGCCCTGCATGGACAAGCACCAACATATATAAGTGAACTTTTGCATCCATACATTCCCAGCAGGTCCCTGAGGTCATGTGGCCAGGGCTTGTTTGCTGTCCAGCACACGAGGCTGAAAACAAAAGGCGACAAAGCTTTTGGAACTGTGGCCTCCCAGATTGTGGAGCCTGAGATCTGTGAACTCAGTGGTCGCTTTTAAAAAACAACTAAAAACCCATCTTTTTAAACTTATTTTAGTTGATTTTTATTTTTAGGTTTTAGCTTCTGTGAAGCAATTTGTGATTTCTATCTTGAAAGGTGCTATATAAATAAAGTTTTACTTACTTACTAAATAGGCCCTTAAAATGCAGTTTTCCCCCCTACCAGAGTTCGACCATGTATTTTTGCACTATTTCGAATTGTTTTTGCATTAACTCTTTGTATGATTTCTATGGGCTCAAAATGTGGTCATAAATATTTTGTACTTGTAAAAAAGATTTGTATGTGTAAAAAGAATTTGTGTGTGCGTAAAAAAGATTTGTATGTGTAAAAAAGATTTGTGTGTGCGTAAAAAAGATTTGCATGTGTAAAAAAGATTTGTGTGTGCGTAAAAAAGATTTGTATGTGTAAAAAAGATTTGTGTGTGGACTTAGAAAAAAAACCCCTGCAAGTTACAAGTTCGGATTTTGACCCTATATTTCTTCCTTTCATCTGATTGGTCAATGTCATGTCAATCACAAATGTAACAATCCAATCAGAGAACAGATGGGTTTGGCTGTCAGAGGGGCGCTTTTTTGAACTGCAGGTCCTTGAAGGGTGATACAGTTTGAAGCTGGGGGATCGCTATATAAATATCCGATAGCAGCTAGGTCCCCTAACTTTCAGTAGCTGTTGAAAGGAAAAAGTTGTGGTATATCAGTGGTTAGAAATACCATTATTACTTTAGGACTAGTTTAACACAAAGTCAGAGCTGACCCAGGACCATTGCTGTGAGTCACAGTGCGCAGCATAAAAGTCCTTTCACATCGGACGCAGGATGTGCTGCTAATGCTAACTGCTAACTAAAAGCAAAGGATCCAGAATTTGTTACAGTGGCTGCTGGGCTCTGTGGGTTTTTGCAGCAGCTCTACCTGTATTAGATGCACCTGCTCCTTGTCTTTTCTATCTCTGACTTTATGTCCTCTACAAGAGTTTGGTTTTTTTGCTGGTTCTTCAAATGTTCAATAAAAACATGTATGCTAATTCATAACGAAGAAAGCTTTGTAATGAAGACTGTCATTTCCAAAACACTGCCTGCCCCCACCCCGCGGTCCGCAGCGCTGTTGAAAAGGCTGTGGAAGTCCCTGTATTAAACACGTAGACCTGTGATACAAAAATCACCAAACTCGGACGACCACAGACTGTTTTCCTTCTTGGTGATGAAGGAAAATGCTGGGTTGGCATGTAAAAGGGCATTTATTCCCTTCAAAGACCTGCGGTTCAAAAAAGCGCCCCTCTGACAGCCAAACCCATCTGTTCTCTGATTGGATTGTTACATTTGTGATTGACATGACATTGACCAATCAGATGAAAGGAAGAAAAATAGGGTCAAAATCCGTACTTGTAACTTGCAGGGGTTTTTTTTCTAAGTCCACACACGAATCTTTATTACACATACAAATCTTTTTTACGCACACACAAATCTTTTTTACACATACAAATCTTTTTTACGCACACACAAATCTTTTTTACACATACAAATCTTCTTTACGCACACACAAATTCTTTTTACACACACAAATCTTTTTTACGCACACACAAATCTTTTTTACAAGTACAAATCTTTTTTACATATACAAATCTTTTTTACAAGTACAAAATAGTTATGACCACATTTTGAGCCCATAGATTTCCACAATACTTTAATACAATGCCTACCTGAAAGACAAATTCTATTATTTCTCATTTTTACAAAAAAGTGAAATCATTATGAGTATGTGCGTTTTTGTATAAATATGTAAATTATGACAGTGCTGGAAAAACTTGAACATGGACCTTGAAAGTGCTTAAAAAGTGCTTGAATTTTTTCCTGAAAAAGGTGTACGAATGCTGTGAACTACTGTTACAGCAACACACATGGACTACTGGTGCCCCACACAACAACCAATGTCCACTATGTGAAGGAGCCATACACATGACTTCCCCTCTTGTTAACTGAGATGAACTGCTGGCATATTTGTTTTACATCTATATTGTCCAGTCTCTCCTGGTGGACATGGCAACACGTTATTCATGGTTACTGTACATAAAATTTTAGACTGATGTGGCCAAAGCCTAAAACGATGCGCCGTGAGTTTGCTTTTCTCGTCAGCTCAGATATTTGAAGTTGACACAGCTACATTCTTGCCTGAAAATATGTTAAAAGTTTATTTTGCAACCCAGAAAGAGTAAGAAGAGTAATACTAAATCTAAGTAGCAGCAGTAGTAGTAGCCATTGTTGGAAACTGGAATTGGCTGGGCCAATCTGGGATATGGTTTTTCAATTTTGTTGTCTGGGTGGAGAAACGGGAGAAATTCCGGAGAATGGTGGCTCCGGGAAATTTTCGGGAGGGGCACTGAAATTCGGGATTCTCACGGAAAAAGCGGGACGGTTCACATGAATGGCCTGGTATTGCCTGTAACTGTCATGGTCCTGGGTCAAGCGACCCAGTGTTTGAGTTTATGTATCTTTTGTACTTCTGTTGTGCCTTAGCTTAGTGCACCTAGTTAATTTCTAGATTGCTGTTTAGTCTTGTTCCTTAGTTGTTTATGTCATCTTCCCCTGTACGAAGTCTCCCTGGTTCATGTGTCACGTCTGCGTGGTTATGTTTAGTTCATGTCTAATCTCCATGTTTCCTGTTTTACTTTGAAAGTCTGTATTCAATGTCAGTGTATTCAGTTTCACCTGTCCTGTCGTTATGGTTCATGTGTGTCAGCTGTGCTCCCATGTGTGACCACTTCCCCTGATCATCCCTCATGTGTATTTAGTCTCTGTGTTTCATGTAGTCTGTGTCGCGTCGTCTGTGTTCCCACCCCCTGTGTTCCGTATCTCCAGCCATAGCCTTTCCATAGTTTATGTCCAGTTTAGGTTTCTGTTGAGTTATACTCTTATGCTGCCCTCACTCTGGTTTGTTCCTTTTCATCAGCCATAATAAAAGGCTCGCTTTTGTTTAATCCACTCCTGTATCTTCGCTTGTGTTCGCACCTGGGTCCACCACACACATTTCTGCACGGTCTGCCTCCGCAGATCATGACAGTAACGCTATTATGACGGACACATTTTATGAGTGAATTTGACTTTTAGTGACTTACAGGTTTTTTCAAAAAATACTTTCTTATATCCAGGTTCTTCCTTTTTGCTGCCATCCTCCTCTCCTCCTTGCAGATCCTCGCAGCGCATATGAGCTCAAATTGTGGTCATAAATATTTTGTACTTGTAAATCAGGATTTGTATGTGTAAAAATTTGTGTGTGTGTAAAAAATACATGTGAAACTCTGCAAGTTACAAGTACGAATTTTGACCCTATTTTTCTCTATCCAATCAGAGAACAGATGGGTTTGGCTGTCGGAGGGGCTCTTTTTTTGAACTGCAGGTCCTTGAAGGGTAATACAGTTTGAAGCTGGAGGATCTCTATATAAATATCCGATAGAAGCTAGGTCCCCTAACTTTCAGCAGATGTTGAAAGGACAAAGTTGTGGTATATCAGTGGCTAGAAATACCATTATGACCCGGGACCACTGCTGTGAGTCACAGTGCGCAGCATAAAGGTCCTTTCACATCGGACGCAGGATGTGCTGCTAATGCTAACTAAAAGCAAAGGATCCAAAATCTGTTGCGCTGGCTGCTGAGCTCTGTGGATTTTTGCAGCAGCTCTACCTGTACTAGATGCACCTGCTCCTTGTCATTTCTATCTCTGACTTTATGTCCTCTACAAGAGGTTTTTTTTTTTTTTTTTTTTTTTTTGCTAGTTCTTCAAATGTTCAATAAAAACATGTATGCTAATTCATAACGAAGAAAGCTTTGTAACTATCCCCACTATTTAACTCTTTCTGCACCACTAGGTGAATGAGATGCTTACCGATCGTTTTTTTTTCTTTCTATCAGTTTTGTTTTTCTTTACTCGAAGAGATCAAATTATTGGTGGGGACATGTCCCTTCCGTCTATGCCAAATCTACGCCCTTGTGACAGAGAATATGCATCTTCTTTTTGTTTTCATAATTTATATTTAATTGTGTTGTGGTTTGCAGTGTTTTGTGTTGTTTCACTTCAAATTTGTAAAAGGAAAAAGCTGAAAATTTAAAGAGTTAAAAGTTGAAATGTGAATAGTTGATTTTTGTATTATATGATTTATTTATTACATTTTATGTGGAGTGAATAAATAAAAGTATATTTACGGTGGCCCCTACAGACAAAGCACGTACAAACTCCAAAACACGTAAAAACTCCAAAACACGTAAAAACTCCAAAACGCGCACAAACTCCGAAGCACGTACACACTCCAAAACACGTAAAAACTCAAACGCGCGCAAACTCCGAAGCACGTACAAACTCCGAAGCACGTACAAACTCCGAAGCACGTACAAACTCCGAAGCACGTACAAACTCCGAAGCACGTACAAACTCCGAAGCACGTACAAACTCAGAAGCACGTAAAAACTCAAAACACAAACAAAAGACAACAGAAGTGCTCCAGGATGCTAGGGGCAGTGTTGAACTTTTGTTACCTAGTGGCTACACAAGCCAGCAAGTAGCAACGACCGGATTTGGTGTGTGGTAATAACAGGGAAAAGAACTTTTAAAAAAAATTTTTTGTTTTATTTGACTATATATGAATGCTTGTGTATAAATACACAAACAATACACATATGCTTTCAATTGTGTAATTTAAGTGATCTAGGTAGCTCTGTTTTGGAAGTTCAGTTCATGCTAGAAATGTGTTTTGTTTGTATGTGCTTTTTGGAGTTTGTACGTGTTTTGTCTCTAGGGGCCACCGCATATATTTGTATATAAACATATATAAATACAACCACTTTTTTAAACATTTGTAATTCCTTTTGTGCATAATTTTATATTAAATTAAATAATTAAATAAATTTAAAGTGACAAAACAACCTGAAGAGCCGGCTCTTTTTAGTGAGCCGAACCGAAAGAGCCGGTTCTCTAAAAAGAGCCAGAAATCCCATCACTAATTTACAGTGGCCCCTTGAGACAAAGCACGTACAAATTCCGAAACATGTAAAAAACCCCGGCGCACGTACAAACTCCAAAACACGTAAAAACTCCACAACACATTAAAAACTCCGAAGCGCGTACAAAACACAACAGAAGTGCTCCAGGATGCTAGGCAAAGTGTTGAGCTTTTGGTACCTAGTGGCTACACAAGCCAGGAAGTACCAACAACTGGAGTGTGTGGTAGTAGGGCTGGGCGATATGACCCAAAATTCATATCTCGATATTTTTAGCTGGATGGTGATATACGATATATATCTCAATTATTATTATTTTTTTAAGCCATAAGGTGAGAACAAAAAGAGAGTTCCTAGTCAAAGCTTTGTCCCAGATGTCACACAAGCACTTTTATTAACATACAGCATAGAGATATACATGAAAAACTTACTCAAAAATAAATTATGAGCATTTATTAAATAATAATGCTCCATAAATAAAAGAAAACAATGTTGTTTTTGTGCATAACAAAAAGCTCACAATCGTGCAGTCAAAATGTAAACTAAAATACGGTGACCATAATAACAAAGACAGACAGATTTCACAGCTGCTCTGTTTCCAAGTTCTACTATGTGACTGACAGCCTGGAGTTTGAAATCCTCTTTGTAACCACGTCGCTGAACAGGTGCCATTTATGGTCCTTATGCAAACACAGTACGGTAATATTACGTTGAGGCACAGTATGTATCACTCTGCGAGGCTCCTCTGTAGCCGTAATGCTTCGACAATTAATCAAGTGGTGCAGCTCCGTAGCTTACCAAAGTTGTACTAAAACATTTTTTGACAGATTGCTGAGCGCCGTGTACCACATAAAATCGGTTCACAATCATCAAGCCCCCCGTCCAGCCCGACGCACGGGGCAATGCGCAGCAACTCGTTAACAGAGATTTGCTGTGTCCATCTTGTCGTTGCCTGCAGGTGAAGAAATGGGGGAGGGGGAGGAGATGTGTTCAGTGAAGGAGAGTGGCGAGGCCGAGTAACATTGCGTAGAGACAAAAGTGGACGAAAGAGAGGCAAACTTGTGGCTCCACAAGCCGTTCCTTCTGCTCTCAAACTGTCTTTATTTTTATCTGCAGTCTCTGTTTTGTTCATGCTCATCTTTGCCTGTGTCCTGTGCGTTCAAAGCGTTGTCTGGTTCTCTAGTCTCTCTGTGTTGCCCATGTCCTTCATTAGCTATGCCATATGCCCTTAATGCTTCGTCTTTATCTGTAATCGCTGTCTGTGCTCTCTTTTCATCCTCTGTTGTATCTTCTGCTCTCAAATAGTTTTTTTTCTTTAGCTGGGGTTTCTATCTGTGGTTCTGGTTCATTTTTGGCTGCATCCTCTGTGCCCAGTGCCTTGTCTTTATTTGTTGCCTTTATGATGCCTTTTTACATCTTCAGCTAAGTCTTTTGTGCTCAATCCTTGGTCTTTTTCTTTGGTCTCTCTCTGTGCTCTCATTCCTTCCTCTCTTGTATCTTCTGCTTTGAAATGGTCTTTTTCCTTGGTTGTAGCCTCTGTCTGTGATCCATGTTTGTCTGTTCTCTGTGCTCAGAGCTTTGATTTTGTATGTAGTTTCTTTCTGCAGGTGACTAGAACCTTCTTTGTCTGTTGTGTTCACCAGGGGACCATTTTTATTTTTGTCTTCTTCATTATCTGTAGTGACTGTTTGTATATTTTTTAATTTTAGGAGAATTCCAACATTTATACTTTTTAAGAAGTTCAGTAGGACAAGTGTTCTGTGTCCTTTGTGTCTTCTTTCTCCATGGCTTTTCCTTTTTCTGCAGCATTTTCTTTGTCTTTAGTGGATCCCAATATACCTTCTGCTGTAAGGCCAATGTGTTCACAATTATCGTCACAATCTTCCTCTTCACTACTCTCTGTAGTCCCCATCCCTGGTGTATCTTCATCACCTGTTGTGTCTTCTTCTGCCCTCTCTTCCGCTTTTCCCCGGCCAGTCTTCATATGTGAGTGTTTTCCAGATGTGCTTCCTACTGTCAGGTCAATAAAGTAACTTCATTGTTACTTTCATCTTTGCTGCTGTCTGTGTCAGTGATGCTTGCTTGCTGTTAGGTCCTCCTTTTCACATTTTCCTAATCAGAGAGAAGCTGGTTTTCCTGGGATGCCAAACTTCCTCCATGCATTTTGAAATAATGTCAGCATCTTAGAATAAGGCCCTCTATTGGTGTTGGCAAAAATGAATTGTGATGATTCACCAGGTTATCTGCAGCAGTACACAAAGCGTTGAAACCATACATATTCCTCTTTTGTTAGGGAAACAAGTGCATGACCAAATGTTTCTTTAGTCTTGTGCTCTTTTGCTTGTAAAAGAATCAGCAGCTAAATTATGATACACAGTCATTAATGTTCCTGGTAAAAAAAAAAAAAAAAAAAAGCTGAATTGCTACGTACTACACTATTCATCTTGTTGGGACACAATTTGCGAATCTGAATCACTCATTTACCAAAACTCTAAACACATTCTCAACCGCAAAACTCATTTGCCAGTGTGGTGCACTCGTACCCAGAATGATGCACACAGGCTACAGAAGTTAAACACAACTAACACTGTTGTCATCTTTTACACAATACCACTTAAAATTGAAAACACATGCTGCGACCTCCTCTCAGGGGTGGATCTAGATAAATTTTCTTAGGGTGGCATGAGGGTGGCAAAGAAATCAAATGGGGTGGCAAAATCAAAGCCTTTTTTTCAAACACATATGCAGGTGGTTATATGTGGTTAAACTAATTCAAATGCACTAAGTATACATGTTTTTCATATAAATAAAGTCTAACACTTAATTATTGTCTGGAGCCCACATAATTACACACTTTAGTTACATAAAACATGTGAGTTTTGATGTTATGTACTGTATAATAAATAAATATGTAGCCCAATAAGTATAAAGTCCAGAAAGCTACACAACTTGGGCGGTTCATTTACAAACGCAAGTCTAACTTAAGTGTCACACTGTTTTTTGTTAGAAAACAATCACATTGTTACAGCTTAAATTACACAAAATGTCAGAAATCTGCACTGTCATGAACAAAAATCTAAACCTAATTTTTCATGATTTCTTGGATTAACCCACTGAGGTCTGAAATTTTTTGACTCCTTTTGAGTTTACATTTGTATTTCACCCTCAAATTGTTTCATTTCATTTTTTCCCCTTGCCTTGTTTGGTGTCTTTTCAGCTCAACTAAATTTAGTTGGGTTTTTTTTCAATGACATACTGCATTAGTACTACGATTACTATTAACAGTACTATTACTGATCTGAAATCACACAAAGAGCTTAAAATCCTAGTAGTATTTTTTTAATCTAAAAAAAAAAAGACATGTTGAGTAAATTTTTATAACTTGAAATGCAAATATAAAATGTACATTTTGTAAACACAACTATTTATCTAAAAATGCAGCCAATACACCTGCCGTTTTTTTCATTTTGTATGACCATTTAAAAATATTACTAAAACCAAAGTGAGAGAACAATCAGGTGTCGCACTAAGATGCCCCACAAAAGATATGTGCCAGTAAAAAAAAGTTTGTCCACCAAAAGACAGAGGAGAACAGCACAGGGATAAACCTGCAGGCCTGACAACAGGTGTATCACTCCGCTGGTTTTCTACTTAGTAACAGTGTTTACATTGCAAATGTGCCTTCGTGACATTCATTAGTGCCCTCACTGACACACAAAACAAAACGGCTTCACAACAGAACAACTACACAACACAACACACTAATGCTGGTCAGACACTGTGCGTTTTTTTCCAGTCGCGCGATTCAGCTCCTGCTCAAACTGTACGATTGACTCGCAGGGGTTAGAAGTTCATAGGTCACGATGCAGGGTCTCACACTATACGGCCCGA